>NW_017731457.1:2089658-2094431 GCF_001890085.2 Hipposideros armiger | reverse complement strand
TAGTGAGATTTTACTTGCTGTAATTTTTAGTTCTGAAATTTCCATTTGGGTCTTTATCACTTCTTTTTCTTTGATGAGACTTTCTACTTTTCAATTTGTGTTAAGAGTGTTCATAATTACTTCTTGGAACATTTTTATGATAGCTGCTCTAAAATCCTTGTTCAATAATTCCCTCATCGTTGTAACCTCAGTGTTGGCATCTGTTGATTGTCTTTTCTCATTTGAGTTGTTTTCTTTAGTACAAGAGATAATTTTTTATTTTATCCTTGAAATTTTGAATATTAGGTGGCTGTAGTTCCTATATACATCTATTTTAGCAGGCAGTCAATACGTTTATATTCAGAATGCACATTCTGGTCCAACTTTGTAGGCTCTGGTTTGAAAAATCAATTTAGTTTCCAAAGCCATTGTAGAGCTATTTTGGTCTGCCCTACTGTGTGCTACCCAAAGGCCAATCTGAAACCTCAGAGTATTCCACCTTGTAGTTCAGTTCTTAAAGCTTTTTCTGTGTTGATACCAGTTGGTTTCACACATGGGCTGCTTGGGGAGGCATACCCAGTACTTCATACACATATTTAAGAATCCCTTTTCCTATCTTCCTACTCTCTATTTGAGAGGGGATGGAGTGCCACCTTTTAATTATTCAATTAGTGCAGGTTGTGGATAGTCAACAGGACTCCTCCCCGTAGTCTCTGCAGTGCCTGGTGGGGAGGGAAGAAGTGCCACCTCTGCTTTGTTGGTACAAGAAAGGGATGGTCAACAGAGCTTTGCCCCACAGTCTCTGCAGTACCTGGTGGGGAGGGGGAAAGATATGGGTTCTTTCATGGCACTTACCTAGAGTAGGGTGGCTGTAGTCGAAAGGGTACCATCCTGTAGAACTGTACTCTTCCTCATCATTTAGCTCGAGAGATGGGCTTTTCTTGGGGCTTTGGAGGTGGGGCATTGACATTTTCTGGTTGCAGACTGCTCTAACACCCAAGCCAGGATATGTAGCAGGCAAAAGAAATAAACAGGCCACCTGGGGAACTCACCGCTGGATCATCCCTCAAGTCCCTAGCCACTCTGCCTTCTTTCCTCCACTTTTTAGAAGTTTATATATATAGTTACTGCATGTATTTTGAACCAGCGTTTTGATTGTAATTATCAAGAGGAATATGGTAGATGTGCTTACTCTATCTTCTATGGAACTGGAAACAACATAAGGCATTTTTAATTGTTTTCTTGATAAGTTCTAGAGTGTTATTTCTCAATTTAGCCAACAATGCATTTGCTCACGTGTCTGATGAAAACCCTCCCCCCCCCTTTTGTGTATGAATTGTATCTCATGGTCCCATACTGAAACAGGCAGTAAAACCCTAACCCCAGTACACAGCCCAAACCATCTTCCTAAAGAACTCCATTCTTTAGCACCTCTGCCTATGTACTTAGCTCATGAGACTCCTACAGATCTTCTTCCTCCTTTCTTCCGTCCATTTGGGCCCTCTTCTCCAGGTGACCAGCTTCAGCCTTTTTAACCCTTGCTGAATTTATAGTCGGACTATTGAGAGAATTAAATAGATTAATACATGTCTAACACTGACATGTATTAAGCTATTTAAGCAACTGGCACAGAATAAGCAGTCATTACGTGGCATTGGTGACAGTTATACCCTTCAATTTTAGCATAACCTCAGCTTCAAGTAAAGATAAACCAAGCTATCTATGTTTTCCCACTAAAATAGGGGAGTCAGATTCTTGTTAGCTTCAGTTCAAAAGTGAAATTTTCACTCATGCAATATTCTACAAACATTTAATGAGTGCTCACTATGTTGAGCATCCAAAGATAAACAAATAAGACACAATCAATGTCTTCAAAGAGCCCAGAGACTAGAGTGGGGAATATATATATGAATGAGTACAATAAAGTAAGTAAGCACAACGGAAATAATCTATACAAGATAGAGTGGGGACACCAGGCGGCCATATATTTAGGACTGAGGAAGGGTTCACCGAGTTGGTGACACTTACGCTGAATCGTAGAAAATAAGTAGGTTTTCCCCAGGTGAATAAAGTCATTTCATGCAGGGGCAGGATGAGCAAAAATTTCAGAAGCATAAGTCAGTGTGCTTAGTATCCACATAATCTGTGTCATAGCATATATCTGTAGTTGGATTGAAATTGTATGTTTAGAGAAGCACACAAGTCATACTCCAACCTAATTTACAAGGCCCTGTGTGATCTAGTCCCTAGTTGACTCTCCAGTTTTGTCTCTTGTCATTTGCATATAGATATTTATAGTTTTGTCTGATGTCATGTATTAATACCTACACAGTGATACACAGTATTCATTTTAAAGACAAACTTCTTGGATCTGACTCGAGATAAAACCAGCAGCTTGAAACACATTCAATCCCAAGTATAAAATGAGAAAAAACCCACTTGATCTCTGATCTGAATCAAGGACGAGGGTAAGGAGTACAGGGTAGCAGATGCCTGAGTGACAGCAACCTGAGTTTTTAACTGTAGGCTTGCTGGATCTCCCCACCTCCGTTCTGTTATTCACATGCCTTGCGCCGACTCTTTTATCCATAGCTGTCTCAGGCATATTAGAGGCAGATGGAACCTTGGCATTGTTATTTTCGCCAGATTTCCATTACTTTATCTGGAAAAGACTTGGGCAGATTAATTTTATCTTCCATACTGGGGCCGCTGGGGTAGTTGGATGGTAACTAAACCATGCAGCTTTTCCCTCACTTTCACCAGTTTGGGGATGGTCATTGCCTGCTACTGTCCTCTCAGTCCCTCCTTTCCTAAGATACCACTGACTGGGAGCTTCTCCTATTCTCAGGGGGTCCAGCACAGAGGGTCTGATCCAGGGCATATGATTATCTTCCCTCCGTTTCCTCCTCCTGCAGCACTTTTTCCTTGGCCTTTATGCTTTCGTCACACTGAAACACATCATTCAACACATCAGCCTCTCTCTGGACTGCAGACTTTACACTTGTTGATTCCTCTCCCTGAAACTCTTCCCCAGGCTCCTCTTAGCCCCTTACCTCCTCAGCTGAAGACAAAACTTCCTCACCGAGGCCTTTGCTTACTGACCCCTTAGGCTGTTATGCCCCCATCTTACACTATCATGACAGGCTGTGGCAGGTCGTATTACCTGAAGATGTCCACAGTAGCTCCCATCCCACGTGCTCTTCTTACAATATAATTTTAATGGCTGGTTCTTCTATTGATTGGTGAGGGTGGGAGTACATGTCTCTTCTCCTTGAACCTGTGCAGATCTTTCTGATTGCCTTGACCAAATAAAGTAGGACAGAAGTGACACTTTGGTACTTCCCAGGCTAGATCATCAAAATGCTTGCACTTCCACCTTTCTCTCCAGGAATGCTTGCACTTAGAACAAAGCTGCCATACTCTGAGGAAGCCCAAACGAATCCATGTGGAGAGACAGCATGGAGAAATGTGCATATGTTCCAGCTCACAATTCAGCAGAGGTCCAGCTGACAGCCAGCATCACCACTAGCTATATGAGCAAAGATGCCTCTGGACGATTCCAGCTCCCTACCGTCGATCACCCCTAGCCTTTCAGTCTTGCTAGCTGAGGTCCCAGACATCGTGGAATAGAAACAAGCCATCCACTGAAATCACAGAGTCCCTGAGGATAATAAAATGTCTTATTCCACTACACTCTTTATTGGTTTCTTACACTATTAGTAACTGAAACAGTCTTTACGACTCTGGTACTTTCAGCGCATTTCTAACTATTTGTTTAATGTCTCACTTCCTTGTTAAACTATATGCTGCTGGAGGGCAGGTACTGTGTCTGTAGTGCTAATTGCTGTATCCTGTGTGGCACAAAGTAGGCAGTGGGTGAACAATAAATAGTGAACAAATAAATAGAAGGTATATGTTTCTTCTTTAATGTGGTAGACACCCAGCTTGGCATCTGTGTGCAATCAGGTACACTCGTTTCTGCTTCCCGGGCTGCTGTCCTGCAAGTGCTGTGCTCCCCATGCTGACCCTTCACTCCCCAGGAACCTCCTCTCCCCATGACAGACCTATTGGTTAGGGATGCATCTGCTTGTTTCTCCCACATTTTTTTTTTTTTACTTACAGATGGTGCCTGTAGCTCACTCCACCTTTGCAGGGAAAAGGGAAGGAAAGGTAAAGAAATGGGCTAGGCTATAGGCTAAGATAAAGTTGACCCATTTTATAATTTTATTAACAATAATCTTGAAAGAATGAATACAAACCTCAGGTAGTGTGGTATTTTGTTCTTCGTGACAGTTCATTCCTGGTAGCAGTAGATTGTTGGGGTTAACAGCTGTTACTACACCATTGTGGGCAAGCTCTAGGCTGCCCTCTAGTGGGAAGTGGTACAATAAAGTCCTACTAATATATTACACCCTGAGGCAACCTGGACCCTGAGACAAGAAAATTAGAGTGCAGGGACCAGCTCTGTCTTGTTGACTATATATAATCAGCATCTACAACAATACCTGGCATTTTAGTAGGAGCTCAGCTAATATTTATTGAACTAACCATCATGCACTATTTATGAGCACTTAGCACATTTCCTGAAAGCCTACTATGTTTAAGACATTAAGCCACGCACTGTAGATGATCAGGGCCAGGTATAAGCATCTTAGGCTCATAGGCCATATGGCTGTCACAACCACTGACTTTGCTGTTGTGGGAAGGCAGCCATAGACAGCACATAATCTAATGTGTGTGTCTGTTCCAATGAAACTTCACATGGAAACAGGCAGCCTGCTTGCAAGCCATCAT
>NW_017731457.1:2087191-2089503 GCF_001890085.2 Hipposideros armiger | reverse complement strand
ATTTCAGATCTTAAAAAATAATACATTACAGATACAATTGAAATTCTTTGTGCACCCACCTGGATGCCTTGCCCTCTTTCTCTTCCTCTCCAGAAGTAAACACAATGTTGAAGTTGATGTTTTCTTCCCATGCACACATTTATACTCTTAATATATGAGTATGTAGGTATCCATATTAGGTATATTATTGTATATCCTTTAACTTTGCATGTATTATTACACCACTTTGGTTTTCCCGCTCAACATTATTTTTGACATTTACCCCTATTGCTGTGTACAACATTGAATTTTTTCAAGGTGTCTTTTGTGTACTAAGAAATCTTTGACTGTCCCAATGTCACAAAGCTTGTCTCTTGTGTTTCCTTCTAGAAGTTTTATAGTTTTATCTTTTATTTAGTTCTCTGACGCATTTTGAATTAATTTTGTGTATGATATGTGGTAGGAGTTGAGATTCGTTTTGCTCCATATGGATACCTTGTGTGGGCATTTTATAATATGTCCATAAATTCTCTGGTACTCCTTAAAATTCTTTTAAGGCATAAAAGGCACGGTGGCTCCCCCTTGCTTTCTGTCCCTTGGATCCCTCGCTCTGTGGGAAGCCAGCTGCCATGTGGTGAGAACACTTAAGCAGCCCTGTGGAGAGGTCCACATGGTGAGGAACTGACGCCTTCTGCCAACAGCTGGCACGGAACTGAGGCCTCCTCCAAATAACCATGTGAGTGAGCAATCTTGGAAGCAGATCCTATTGCTCTAGTTGAGCCGTCATCAGTGACTGTAGCCCTCACTGTGATGTCTTGACTGCCTCCTCATGAAAAATCCTGGGCCAAGAACCACCCACCTAAGCCACTCCCAAATTCCTGACTCAGAAACTGTAAGAAATTTGTGTTGATTTAAGCCACTAAGATTTGTGTTGATTTAAGCCTCTAAGTTGTGGGGTAATTTGTTATACAGTAATAGATAATACATCCAATGTTGCAGCATCTTCCCCATTGCATTACAGTACTGCCAATACAGAACATCAATTGAACACATTTATATTATTCTTTTTCTGGACTCTCTATTTTGTTCAATTGAGCTATATGTCTGTGTTTATGCCAACAACATACTGTCTTGATTACTATAAATTTTACTGTAGTCTTGAAGTCTGGTAGTGTAAATCCTCCAACTTTGTTACTGTTATCTTTGTCAAAATTGATTTGGCTATTCTAGGTCATTCTTTTTCTTGCCTTTATTGCCCTGATAATGTTGAAAAGAACTGATGAGAGTGGATATTCTTACCTTGTCCCAATCAGTCTTTCCTCATTAAGTGTGGTGTTAGCTGTAGGCTTTCTAACATGTCCTTGTTGAGGAAGTTCCTTTCTTTTCCTAGCTTGTTGGGAGATTTATTTAATCATGAATGAGTGTTGAATTTTGTCAAATGTTTTTTACTTTACAAAGCCTGTGAATTGGGGTGTTTAGATCATTAACTTTTAGTGTGATTATTGACACTTTAAGTTTGTTTTTATTATCTTGCTATTTGTTTTGTATTTATTCTTTGTTCCTAATTCTCTCTTGTTCTGCATTCTTTTGGATTAATTCAGTACTTTTTGTCATTCCATTGTCTCCTTTGTTGACTAATTAGCTATAAAGCTTTATTTTAGTGATTACTTTAAAGTTTATAGTATATATCTTTAACTCATGAGAGCCTACCTTCAAAATAGGTCAGCACATCATGTGTATCATAAGAAGTTTATAATATTATACTTTCATTTCTGCCCTTCTGGCCCTTATGTTATTGGTATTATGTACCATATTTTACTTTTACACATGAAATAAGCCCCACAATACATTGTTATTTTTCCCAGCTTTATAGAGGTATTATTAATATATAACACATAAGTTTAAGGTATACTCGTACAATGTGATGATTCCATACACATGTATATTCTGAAATTATTACAATAAGGTTATTAACACCTCACATAATTGCCATTTGTGTGTGTGTCTGTGTGTGTATGTTGATAACATTTAAGATCTACTCTCTTAATTTTCAAGTACATGTATATGATTAACAGCATTGTTAATTATAGTCACCATAATGTACATTTGATCCCCAGAAGTTACTCATCTTATAGCTGGAAATTTTGTACCCTTTGACCAACATCTCTCTGTTTCCTCCAGCCTCTGGCAGCCACCACTCTATTTCTATTAATTTGACTTATTTATTTATTTACTTTTTTAGCTGAGCCATCCTGCTACCTGTTGGCAGCTCAGCGGCTGCTCAGCTCGGGCTGGACTCGAACCGCTGTTGCTCAGAGCTCAAACTCTTGAGC
>NW_017731457.1:2063770-2085501 GCF_001890085.2 Hipposideros armiger | reverse complement strand
CAACTAAGATTGAAGGACAACAACTTGGCTGTTCCCCTTCCCCAATTCCCCAACACTGTTCCCCTCCCCCAATTCCCCAATAAAATCTTTAAAAAAAATTATTCCTGGGAATTTTATTATTGCATTTTATTGTAAATGGTTTCTTAATTTCATTTTTGGATTATTTATTGCTGGTATATACAAACATGACTGATGTTTGTGAGATGATCTTACACCCTAGAACTTTGTTGACTTTATTAGTTCTAGTGGCTTTCTTGTGACTTCTTTAGGATTTTTTAATATATAGGATCATGCCAATCTATAAAGAGATAGTGTTACTTCTTCCTTTGTAGTCTGCATCCCTTTGATTTCACCATCGAGTATGCTATTAGCTGTGGAATTTGCATAAATACCTTTTATCCTGTTGAGGAATTTACTATTTCTAGTTTTCTGAGAACTTTCATCATGAAAGGACATTGGATTTTGTCAAATGCCTTTTCTGCATCAATTCAGAATGTTTTTTTCCTTCATTCTGTTAATGTGATATAGTATATTGATTCTCATATGTTGTGTTTCTAGGATAAATCCCACTTGGTCATGATGTATGATCCTTTTTATATGCTACCAGATCTGGTTTACTAGTATTTTGTTGAGGATTTTGCATCTATCTTTATAAAGGCATTGGTATATAATTTTCTTGTGACATTTTTATCTGGTTTTGGTATCTGTCCTCATAAAATTAATGACTTAAGAAGTGTTCCCTCTTCTTCTATTTTTGGAAGAATTTGAGAATGGTTGGTGTTAATTCTTCTTTAATTGTTTGGTACAACTCACAACTCACCAGTGAAGCCATATGGTTCTTTATTTATTGGAAGGTTTTTGAATACTGATTCAGTCTTTTTACTTGTTATAGGCCTATTGAGACTTCAGCTTCCTCTTCAGTCAGTTTAGGTCATTGCATATCTCAGGGATTTTGTCCATTTCATTTAGTTTATCTAATTTGTTGGTGTACAATTGTTCATAGTATTCTCTTGTAATTCTATTTCTGTAAGGTTGGTAATGATGTCCCCACTTTCATTTCTGATTTGTTATTCATGTTTTCTTTTTTTCCCTTTGTCAGTCTCTATAGGTTTGTCCATTTTTAAAGAACCCACTTTTTGGCTTTATTGATCCTTTATTCTTTTCTATTCTGCATATCATTTGCCTCCACTTTAATCATTATTTCCTTTCTTCTACTAGCTTTGTGTAGTTTTTTCTAGTTCCCCATGGTATAAAGTTAGGTTATTGCTTTATCTTTCCTCGTTTTAAATGTAGGCATTCACATCTACACATTTCCTTCTGAACACTGCCCTCACAGCCTCCCATAAGTTATGTTGTCTTTTCATTTGAATTTGTAAGTATAGTTGACCTTTGAATAACACAGGGGTTATGGGTGCTGATACATCGCATAGTTGAAAACTCATGTATATCTTTAATTGGCCCTTCAAATGTGCAGATTCCTAACTGCAAATCGAAAATACAGTTGACCCCTGAACAACAAGGGTTTGAAATGTGCAGGTCCACTTATATGCAGATTTAAAAAATTTAATTTCTACTCATCTGTCTTTTAAGTTCACTGTCTTTATTTTGCTGTCTCCGATCTGCTGTTAATCCTATCCATTGAATTTTTCAATTATTTTTTGTTTTAGCATGTTTCTAACCTATAATTTCATTTCTCTGTAAAAATTCCTTATCTATTCACTCAGTAAGACCATGTTTTCCTGCAATCTTGGTTGGCTAATTCTAACATTTGGACCTCATTTCTATATATTGCTTTTTTCTTGACTATGGATCACATTTTCTTCTTGTTGTCATTGTTTTGTATGTCTAAATGTCTCCTTATTGAATATTGTGCATTATGAACAATACTCTGGAGTCTGTTATCTCTCCATGAAGTAAATGGATCCTTGTTTTAGCAGGCAATGTAATTACTGGCTAATGACCTTACACTTGCTTAGGCTTGATTTTGTTTTGTTTCTACAGATCTGGGGAAGGTCTAAAACGTTTCCCAAGCCCCAATGACTTGGTAAGACTCAACCTCCAAATTCTTTTCCTATGGATCTTGTCATTGTTTGATTTTAGGCTTTATTAAGACAGACCTAGAGTAGGTCTTACCCCAAGTTATAACCTTTCTGCTGTTTTCAGCTGGACGCCAAGGATGTTAAAGATGTGTTTACAAGATCTCTCCACTTTGACAGGGCCAGAACTCCCTTGGCAATGCTATTATTCCAAGACTGCTCTGCTCTAACTCTAGTATCTCTGTTCTAATCTTAACCCCATATAGTACCTGCTTTCTTGTAAGTCTCAGGTGATCTTACTCTGTGTATTTACAGCCAGAGAAACAGGGTCAATAGGGTGGATGGACACGGACACAAACACACACACACACACACACACACACACACACACACCTGTAATAATAATAATAATAATAATAATTATTATTATTAGGAATTGGCTCATGTAATTATGGAGTCTGAGAAGTCCCAAGATCTGTAGTCAGCAAGCTGGAGACCCAGGAAAGACAATAGTGTAATTCCAAGGTCAAAGGCCTAAAAAGCAGAAGAGCTAGTAGTGTGAGTTCCAGTCCAAGTCTGAAAGCAGTACACAAATGTCCCAGTTCAAAGACAGGCAGAAAGAATTGTTACTTAGCCTTTTTGTTCTCTTCAGGCCCTCGACAGATTGGTTGAGGCCCACCCACTGAGGAAAGGGCAATCTTCTTTACTGAGTCTACCAATCCCAGTGTTAATATCATCCAGAAACACTCTCATAGACATATCCCAAAATAATGTTTAACTAAATATCTGGGCATCCCATGGCCCAGTGAAGTTCAGGCATAAAATGAACCATCACACCATCCTTTACCCACAGATCTGTGGGGGACTCACACAGATTTCGAGAACTCCCTATCTTCATGGCGCCCTCCTTTCCCATGCTCTGCCCAATGGTTTCCAGCCATTTCAGCTGTTTTGAAGTCTGATCTCTGCTTCCTCAGCCCAGTAGGATCACCCTACTTTGTTCAGACTCTAGCTCTCTACATTACAGTTGGGAAATTGTCCCCAGGTAGAGGAGTGAGGTGATTTTGGGGGCTCACCCCATGAATTTCCTCTGAGGGATCAGTTGTGCTTCCTGTTATCCTCTGCCTGAAAGTAATTGCCTAATAATTTTTTTCCCACTTTTATAGTTGTTTATGGTAGGAGGACTAGTCTGGCATCACTTAATCATGGCTGAAAAGGTTGTTAGTTTTCATTTGCTTTTAGAGTATTTTGTTATATGAATTATACCTCTTTTCATCCATTCTTGTGCTGGTTGACATTAGATATTTAGGTGTGTTCAAATTGTCAGTAATACAAATGATGCTGTAATAACTATCTTTGTGCCCAGAAATGGAATTGCAGGGTTACAAAATATATATTTCTTCAACCTTATTAGATATTGCCAATTTGCTCTCCAAATTATACTGTTCTACATATCCACAAACAGCATGAGTTCCATTTATGCCACATCCTTGCCAAAATTTGATCTGTTGAACTATTAAATTTTCTACTTGTGAAAGTGAATGCAAAATGATATCTTGTTACCACAATAAACCTTTCCTAATCACTAGTGAGATTAAATACATATATATATATATGTGTGTGTGTGTGTGTATGTACATACCCATACATACCCATATATACATATACGTATTTATATATTTATTATTGGCTATTTGGGTTTCCTAGTTAGTAAATAGCATTTTTTATTACTTGTCCTTTTTTACAATTGGTTAATCTTTTTTTTTTTTAGTTTCAGGTGTACAAAACAGTGCAATAGTTATACTTTTTACCCCTCACAAAGTGACACCATCTCTTCCCCAATCCACCATCCCACTCCGCCCCCCAGACATCATACATATCTATTACAATTCCACTGACTCCACTCCCACATTATACTCTACATCTCGTGACTATATATGTATATATAAAATTATAGTTAACATAATATTATTCAACATCAGCTTCAGGTGTACAGTACAGTGGTCAAGCCTCTGCACTGTCCATGAAGTGGTCTCCCTAACAAGACATGTGACCATCTGACACCCTACAAAATATTTACATTATTAATTATATTCCATCTTTTTGTTCTTGATTCTTAGGAATTCCTTATAAATTCTAGTTACTAATCCTTTTTTGGTTATGTGAGTTAGATTTGTTTTCCCAACTGGCTTGTCTTTTAGCTGCTTATGAATATGTTGACTTCCTATACAGAAGTGTTAAATTTTAATGTAGTTATATTTGTCTATGTTTTACTAAATGATTTGTGCTTTCTGACCTCTAAACACAGGGGTGCCCCAAGGCTCAGGCGATGGAACTCTTTCTACATTAATTCCCAAGTAATCGTACTTAGTCTCACAGCATCTGTACACTGACATCTTTTACGTCTAGCTCCTCTGAACTCCAATAATATACGATAATTTCAAGGACCCTAGCTGAGTTAGACCTTTCTTCTTCCCTTATTATCCAAGTTTCTTGAATGGGAAGTCTACAGTCACTGTCTCCATTTCCTCATCTTCCATCCACAGTTTAACTTGCTGCAGCTTGGGCTATTGTCCCACTAGTCCACTGATACTGATGATTTTTTCTTCAGCAACACAGCCCATCCCCTTTTCTTTTCAAAGGAAGTCTTATGTGAAATAAGTTACAATATATTAAACAGATAGAAGCAGTATTGCCCTAGTAATGAGTTGGGGAGAAAAGGAACTGCTTTTCTCAGCTTTCCAATGCTCTAGAAGCATTTTTACTGAGCCCTGCTATCTTTCCAACCTCCCTATTTCCCCCCAAACATCCTAATCTCCAGCCATATTGAACTATTTGAAAATTCTTGTATCATACTCCTTCCCATCTCCTGTGCTTTTGTACAATGCTCCTTCACCTGCCTTGAGCCTGCTTTAACCAGTTCTCTCATCTCAAGGAGCACCTCCCAGCCCATCTTTCCCTTTATCATTCCTTCTCTTTTCATGCCTCTATCATCACACTTACCACACTGAATTGTAACTGTCTATTTACATATCTTTCTATCCTACTAAACTGAGGATTTCTAGAGATCAGAGAACCTGCCTTTCCTCCATGAAGGTCTTTAGTGTATATCAAAAACGGAATGAATAAATCAATGAATGAATGGCCGAGGAAGCTGAGCTAGACCCAAGTCTGAATTGGCAGACCACCAAGTTTGTTTCGTAAAACAGTTTTATTAAGATACAATTCACAGGGTTGTGAAGCACAATCTAATTCTAAAACATTTTTGTTCCCCCCAAAAGAAAACTCTACTCTTTAGCGGACACTCTCCATTCCCACCCCCCACCCCTCCACCCCGACCTAGACAACCACTAATCTTCTCAGATCAGCAAATTCAGCATAGGTAAATTGATCACAAATCCTCAAAATCGATCCTGGATCATGATGTGAAATTTGGTAGATAATTGTCCCACTTTATCAACTTGTATTGCAGAAACTTAAACTTAAATTGCAGCTCCAGGTTTGATCCACAATTTGATCGGGAATTTATTAGAACTAGATCCACATTTAACAGGGGTGGTTGGTTTGGGTTGGTCTTGCTTTTCACTGTTGTTTACGTAAACTCCCTTTAGTTGTCCATACTTTGGTAGAAAACAGGGTAACTGTAAAAACCTCATACATAACCTCTGGTAGCAATCACGGAAAGTGCCTGATAACAACCTCTTCTGGAGAGTTTAGTCCCCTAGAAGATACCATGGATTTAACATTACGTGAGTAGTCGCTTTCCGGAGCTATTATTTTTAACCCGATTCTTCACAGGCTCACCTCTGGATGGGTGTTGTGCGGGTGGAGACGCAGGAGGCCTCGAGAATCAGAACGCGGTTTCCAGCGAGACCGCATTTTAGCAATTGGGCCGCGGCTATTGCGTTGCGGAACAGCATTTCCCCTAGCTCGTCCGAGTCGCGGGAGCAGTGACGCAGCCAGCGCGCGGTGACGCCCGCGCGGCGCGGTGCACGCTGGGATATTTAAGTCTTCTCCGCGGCGCGGAGCCGCAATGTCTCCGGCGGCCGCGGTGCCTGGAGGAGGCGAGCGGCGGCGGCCGATAGCGAGTGTCAGGGACGGCCGGGGCCGGGGCTGGGGCTGCGGTGGGGCGGCGCTCCTCGGCCTATCGCTGCTCGGCCTCGTGCTGTACCTGGTCCCGGCGGCGGCTGCGCTGGCCTGGCTGGCCGTGGGGGCTACCGCGGCCTGGTGGGGAGTGAGCCACAAGCCCCGAGCTTCGCCCGCCTTCTCCTCGCTGGTTCGGAACGCGCGGCGTCAGCGAACGCTGCTGACCTCACCTCCGGCCAAGTCAACGGTAAACGGAAACCTCCTTGAGCCGCGGACCCTCCTGGAAGGACCCGACCATGCTGAACTGCTCCTAATGGGCAGTTACCTCGGCAAGCCCGGCCCTCCACCGCTTGCCGCGGCCCTGGAGGCCAGGAACCTGCGGGAGAGGCCTGGCCGCCACCCGCCGGCCCGCTCCTCGCCGCTGGCTCACTCGCCCCCGGCTCACTCGCCCCGTCGCGTTGACCACATTCACCCTTCTCTCCCTAACCCCCTTCTCCCACCCTCCAGGAGGCCCTCCCATAGGTAAGATATTCTCATCTTTCCCATCCCTCCTCTATCCACTGGCTTTGAATTGAGGACTTAACTTTTAAATCCGATTTTCTTTTTCATTAAGTCAAAAGTGGATTCTGTATTGTTTTGTCCTCTTTAAAACAACTTAGTGCGTGTCAACCTCCTGCACCCCCCTTTAACCTTTGGAATGAGATGTGGCTGTAGCTGTTCCCTTCCTTGCAATTCTTAAAATTGTCTGAATTTTAGTACAGTATAGATTTAGCAAAATATTCCTTAACACCAAAATATCCCTATTTCAGGCCATATAGTATGTTTTGTTATATTTTTTCTTTGAACCGATAAGAGAAATTCTGTCAGCTGAGTTCAAATAGGTGTTCCTAGGAAACACTTTGTCCATTGATAAAACTTGATTGATAAAATCAAATGAAAGAGACCTTTTTCATTTAGTCCCAGTGACAGAGATACCAGAAAGTACATAAATTTAGCGAATGTCTTAGGTTCTTGATAAGTACATTTAGTTGAGAAGATGAACATTTAGATGTTAAGAACGTTTGACTTTTGGCATATATTACTGATGACTTAGCATAAAAGATTGAAGGATTCTTGAAAAGTTCCTCCCTGCATGTCCTAACGCTCACTCTTCTTCCATCGTAGTTTTACTTGGTGTGGGCAAGGTTTTCAATTTCCCTCTCAAATTGTTGAAGCCCATTGTAGTGGCAGCTGTTAAGCAGCTGCTACTCTCTGCCCTTAAATGGAATGGGGGTAAAGTGCCATAAAAATACTGTGTTCTGTGTTGCTTAGAGCTTTAAGCTCTCTGGAAAATGTCTGAACTCACATGGTTCTTCAGTCAGTTAAATTTTCTGACATTCTTTGAAGCTTTTTTAGTTCCATAACATGTCTCCCATTCTCCACAGGGATTGTGGGACTTTATCAAATCGGTTTCTAATAACACCTCGAAGACGATATCCAATCCAGCAGGCCCAGTATTCCCTTCTGGGGGTACTTCCCACAGTGTGCTGGAATGGTTGTCACAAGAAGACTGTGCTATCTGCTCGTAATTCCAAAATGGTGTGCAGCCCAGTAACAGTGAGGATTGCTCCTCCCGATCGCAAATTGACTCATTTTCCAGTGTGAGTATTATTGTTTATTCTTCGATGGTCGTTCCTCTGACAAGAAAACTATAAAGCAAAAAAACAAAAAGTACCTGTACTTGCTTATTTAAATGAGAAATCCCAAGTTCTAGTTGTTGAACCGTTTTTTATTCTCTTGTTTTTTGCCTTAGACTGTAGCTTTAATTGCCAAGGGCATTTTCTATGAATGTATAAGTTACACTTTTGCTTGTTGACTAGCTTCTGATTTCTAGTGACTGAAGTCTGTGCTGTATGACGTGGTACTTAAAATATCTTAATGCTAGAATCTTGTCTTTCATTGCAGGCCAGAGCAGTTAATCAGCTCAACACTGTCCTCACCATCAAGTAATGCTCCAGACCCATGTGCAAAAGAGACTGTACTGAATGCCCTCAAAGAGAAGAAGAAAAGAACAGTGGAGGAGGAAGAACAAATATTCGCTGATGGCCAGGAAAATAAAAGAAGGTAACAGGCCTAGCAGAGTACTAAAAAAAAAAGCCTCCTATGTAGACTCCGGTAATTTGTTGAAATACAGCTTATTCTTATAAAGATATAGAGGCCAGCTCCAGTTTGTGAGCCTTAGTAGGTCTTTGGCTTTCATGGAAGAGCTTGGTAACAAGGGTTTTAATGCTATTCATCTCAGGCTAAGGCACAGGTTAGATAAATGTTATAATTTACCTTTTCCATAAGTACTAGAAATAAGCCAACAACTATTAGTCTTGTTGCCTCATACTTTTTATACAAATGTGTTAAATTCTGTTTTTGAGAGAATGCTCAAAGGCTTTCCCTCACAATTTTGTGTTGTTCAATTATTTAAACCACCAGTTTAAATGTCATAATTGGGCTGAGAGGGAATGCTTGGAAAAGAAAATAGAATATGGTAGTTTTATCAGTAACGAGAGTAAAACCAACTACATTCATTGGTTTTCAATAACTATATGAAAATGGAGCAAGGAGTCTGTTTCCTAAGCTTGGAAAGAGAGGAGGTTGAAGTCACTAATTAGAATGCAGAATTGCTTGTGATTTTCCAAGGAATCAGTTAAGGATTCCACTTATTTTTTAATACAACAAATTGAGCAACCACAATATGCCAGAGCCTATTCCAGGTACTGTGGATAGAGCAGTGAACAAGACAAAGTCCTCATGGGACTTATTTGAGGGGGAGAGACAAAAAAGGGTAGGGGATAATGAAATAAACAAGGTAATTATAGATGGTAAGTATATAGAGATTTAAAAACAGGGTGATATAACAGAGGGTAATGAGAAGGGGGCTTCTTTACATAAGTGGCCAAGGCAGGGCTCTCTGAGGAAACAGTACCCCACATTTAAAAATATAATCATAGGGGGCCGGCCAAGTGGCTCAGTTGGTTAAGAGTGCGAGCTCTGAGCAACAGGGTCACCGGTTCGATTCCCAAATGGGCCAGTGAGCTATACCCTAGCTGAGCTGCCAACAGGTGGCAGGATGACTCAGCTGGTGAGAGCATGTGCTCCTAACAACAAGGTTGCTGGTTCGACTTCCACATGGGATGGTGGGCTATGCCCACCCGCAACTAAGATTGAACATGGCACCTTGAGCTGTGCGGCTGCAAGCTGCCAACGGGCAGCCAGATGGCAACTGGACTTGGAGCTGCGCTAGCTGGACCCTCCACAACTAAGATTGAAGGACAACAACTTGGCTGTTCCCCTTCCCCAATTCCCCAACACTGTTCCCCTTCCCCAATTCCCCAATAAATCTTTTAAAAAAAAAAAAAAAAGGAAAGAAGAAAATATAACCATTGTTCCCATTACCTAGATCAGATTGTTCATATCTCACAGGTTCAGAGTTGACTATCTTTGATGCTGTAGATAACAAAATTAAGTAGGGAAGTACTAACTAATGCAAGTATATTTTTATAACATAGGAAGATCAGGTAATGATGACTAGAGATAGGATTTACAAATGAGTAACTTGAGCTAATATCAGCTAGCTAAGCAGCAGTAGCAGGAGGCAGAGGGTTGGAGATAGGAGAGGAAACAACTATTCTTATGGTCCAAAAGGTTTTTCATGTTCTTCAGGGTGGTAATTTTACTTAGCCCTAGTAAGCCTATAACTGAGGATTCTGTATTGTTCCCATAATTGGAATAAGCAGTGATTATGTACATCACACATAAGCCCTTCTTATATGTGAGATATAAAGTTTTCCCCTCACAGATTTGCCATATTAACCTCTAGAGCACTATGGGATGTGTGGATTAGTCCCTAAAGATTTTTTTGTTTCTAATATGTGGATGGTAGGGTGATAAATCTTTTATCATAATAATTAATACACCGGAATAGTTCCAACGGTCTTGAAGTAGAGTAAGTCATCACTTAACATCGTCGATAGATTCTTGGAAACTGACAGCATATAACGACAAAACCAATTTTCTGTTAGGCTAAGTGATATAAATAAGAGTTAAGTTCCTATGGCATCTCATCAACATTATAACAAAACAACGTTAAACAAAAAGATGTTATTTGAGGATCTGTATTTTCATACTTATTGCCAAAACAATCTTAGAATAAATTTTTCTTTTGGAATTTGGGATTTGAAGCAACCTTTTTCTTCTCTAGCATTAAACCTATGCTCCATAGAAATAGTAGAAAGTCCCAGGAATAAGAAAATATGCTTTAAGGAAGAAAAGTTATTTCATTTAATTGAGAGTTTTTTTATTTATCACAGGCGCCATGATAGCACTGGAAGTGGACATTCAGCATTTGAGCCCATGGTGGCCAATGGAGTTCCTGCTGCTTTTGTGCCTAAGTAAGTGAGAATCCATCTGGTTGACGTACATACCATTTAGTAAAAGGGCATTGTCAGAGTTATTGTCCTATAGATTTTCCTCTTTGCTTTTTGCATTGCTTTATTTGTTCAAGTTCAGATCTTTGAAATCAGAGAGGGACATTTTGAGTAACTTGCCACAGTAACTCTCTAACGAGCGATGTCTTGCAATACGAGTAGTTTGTTTCCGGAATGAATTACGCTCACAAACCAAGATATTACTGTATTTAGTAACCACGTATGTAAATAGAAAGATCACAAGGTTTACACAATGGATAAAAAGCAACAGTGTGAAATTTAAGATAAAAGTTAAATTTCTACATTTGAGAAGTAAATGGATGGGAGGAAAAGTGGCTCAGAAACATGTGGGAAAAGACTTAGGGTAGCTTACCTTCTTAATTTGAGCTAGCTGTATAATGTGGCTGCCAAAAAAGCTAATGTGCCCCTAGTCTGTGCTGATAGAAGAACAAAGACGAGAATGAGGTAGGTAAGCGGTAGTCCTGCTTTCCTTAATTCTGCTCAGATTGTCCATGGAGTGTTGTGTTTGGCTTGTGATTGTCCCAACACTGTAAGAGAGGATACACACAAACTAAAATTCATTCCAAGTGAATCAACTAAGATGTTAAGGGGTGGTGATGGTGGGTGAAGGGTTTTGAAGGTATACTACTCATAAGTACTAGCCCAGAGGAGAAAAATCTCAAGGGGAATAAGGAAATGAAGGCGGGCAGGATAATGATCTCCAAAAAAACTGAAGGCCTGTGGCGTGAAAAGGATAACAGCTTGCTTGGTACAGCTCCAAATAGGATCCATGAGTGAAAGTTAGAGAAACTGTTTTCATCCAATATAAGAATAAACTGGTCCACTTTTGACATTCATCACTCCAGGAGGTAGTTGTCTGTATGGTAACAGAGGTCAGATGACTATTCTACAGGAAGGATATATGGAGAATTTTTGTTTCAGTCGGAAGCTTAGAAAAAAATGATTCCTCTGAACTGATTTTATTTCACAGCTTTATTGAGGGTTAGTTGACATGTAATAAACTGTCTCTTTAAAGTGTATACAATTTGGGCCGGCCGAGTGGCTCAGTTGGTTAAGAGCTCGCTCAAGAGTTTGAGCTCTGAGCAACAGCGGTTCGAGTCCCGGCCCGAGCTGAGCAGCTGCTGAGCTGCCAACAGGTGGCAGGATGGCTCAGCTTAAAAAAAAAAAATGGATAAAGTGTATACAATTTGATAATTATTATTATTATTTTTTTAATTTTATTGGGGAATTGGGGGGATGGGAACAATGCTGGGGAATTGGGGTAAGGGGAACAGACAAGTTGCTGTCGTTTTGTTCTTCAGTCTAGTTGTGGAGGACGTTGCTTCACTGGCCCAAGTTGGCACCATCATTGCGCTCTTCCGGGCGAGGCAGATCAGTCGCCGGCTTCTGGACGGCCGCTCACTGCGGCTGCTGGCCGCTCACGCTGGCTGCTGGCTACACATGGTAGCCCATGGCAACCCACTGCCACAGGGGCTGCAGCCTACGCCCGTCGCCAGCGACTCACAGCAACCCAGCTCCAGGTTGAGCTGTTGTTCAGCATCTTAGCTGTGGAGGGCAGTGTCACTGGCCCTCATATGTGGGATCCGAACCGGGGCCCTCTGGCGTCCCAAGCCAGTTCTTAACCATCACGCCACTCGGCTGGCCCTGATAATTTTTGACATGTATATACCTGTGAAACCATTATCACAGTCAAGGTAATAAACATAACAGTCACCTCCAAAAGTTTCCTGTGTCCCTTCAATCTTGCCCCCACCCCCAGACATGCATGATCTGCTTTCTGTCACTATAGATTAGTATGCATTTTGTAGAGTATAACGTAAGTGGAATCATACATTTAATTTTTTAAATATTTGGCTTTTCCTTTTTTACTTTGTCAGGTATATTTAGTTGAATTGTTAACAATAAAATTAAGAGCATTATCCTTTTCTACTAAGTTTAAGAAAGATTTTGTGGCCATGGATAAAGCCTTAAAAGAATGTTGCCTTCAGTAGCACATCTAACTGTCTTTTTCTCTTTTATTAGGCCTGGGTCTCTGAAGAGAGGTCTCAATTCCCAGAGCTCAGATGACCACTTAAATAAGAGATCCCGCACCTCTTCTATGAGCTCCATGACCAGCACGTATACAGGTGGCATTCCTAGCTCCAGCCGCAATGCCATTACTAGTTCATACAGTTCTACTCGAGGTGTCTCTCAGGTACATTCTTCTTTTGGCATGAGCAAAATGGGTTCCTAGCATTAATTAATTGATTAGCCAGTGTTTACTAACCACCTCTATCTGTCAGGTATTGGGACTACCTCTAAACTAACAGAAGGTACAAATCCTTGAATGGTAACTATAGGCCAATGGAACAGAATAGAAAACGCATAAAGTAAACCAGTGTGTGTGTGTATGTGTGTGTGTGTGTATGGAAACCTTATACAAGACAGAACCATTATTGCAGATAAATGCACAAAGGATGAATAATTCAGTAAATGGTGTTAATTGAACAGAGAAGGTAGATTGAGTCTGGGTTATATTGGGTCATAAAAGCAATTTACCCTACAGGCATTGCAAATTTAGTGGGAGGTTTAGAAATAAGAAGTAATTGTAATTCTTTTTTAGAAAGAGGATGTCATATAACATAGAGAACAGAGCAGACTTTGCTACCAGACAAACTTGGGTTCAATTTTTTGGCTCTGACAGTTAGTAGCTATAGGGCCTTTGGCAGGTAAATCACTTAAGTCTTTCTCTCATCTCTGAAGGATTATTGTAAAGATTAAAGGTAATGTTTGAAAAGTGCCCTTTACAATGCCTGTCAATAAGTGGGTACCCAGTTACATAGTATTAGGGAAAAAAAGTGTGCGGAGGAAGATTTTAGAGGAGAGAGATTTTGAGATTTTGAAATTAAGCAGTCCAGAAGGCTCTCATAGTAATATAAATGCAAGATGATGGCCTAAGCCAGAGCAGTTGTGAGAATGCAAAGAACAGGGTAATAATAACCTTTACCTTGAGCACTTATTCTATGTTAGGCACTTTATGTACATTTCCTCATGTAATCATCACAACGAGCCTGTGAAGTAGACCCATTATTCCTGTTTTTTAAACCTTTTTGTTATGTCAAATTTCAAATGTACATACAAGGAAAGAAAATACAGTGATGAACCTCCATGTAGCATCAGTGGTTAACAGCATTTTGTCAGTCCTGTTCGATCAATAACCCCACATTTTTGGTTTTGTTCTTGTGTTTTAAAGTAAACTGCAAACATGTCATTTCACCTATAGAAGTACCTCAGTGTTTCTTTAAAGATTTTTTAACATTAATAGCCACTATACTATTATTCTTCTTCAACAACAATAATTATTTTGTATTAGTTAATATCACTTTATGTTCAAATTGCCCTTATTCCCACAAACTGTCTTTTCATTCATTTATTTATTTATTTAATTTTTTTGTTGAAGATTTTATTGGGGAATTGGGGGAGGGAAACAGACAAGCTGCTGTCCTTTGGTTCTTAGTCTAGTTGTGGAGGACATCGTTTCACTGGCTCATGTTGGTATTATGATGATTGCACTCTTCTCGGCTGAGGCAGTCGGTCGCCGCCATTGGATGGCTGCTCACAGCGGCTCATGGCGGCTCTTGCCAGCTGCCAGCCGCTCACAGTAGCTCACGGCAGCCCACTGCAACCCCACTGCAGCCCAGCTCCAAGTCGAGCTGTTGTTCACCATCTTAGCTGTAGAGGGCTCAGCGTCACTGTCCCATATGGGAACCGAACCGGTGGCCCTGCTGCTCAGAGCTCACTCTCCCAAGCCAACTCTTAACCAACTGAGCCACTTGGTTGGTCTTTTTAGTAAAGTTACTTTGTTTCAGGGACCAAAAATTAATTCATTACATTTGGTTCATATGTCTCTGAGGCTCTTTTAATCTATAATGCTATTGCTTCTCTTTATTTTGTGCTTTTGAAAAATCTGGGTTATTTTGTTCTCTAGGATTTCCCACATTCTGAATTTAGTTTGCATTGTCACAGTGTCATTTTAACACTTGCTGTATTCCCCTGTTTTTCCTGTAAACGGGTAGTTGGATCCTGAGGCTTGATTAGATTCAAGGTCAATTATTTTGGCAGATTATGGTGTAGGTGGTCATTTGTATTTCCTATCGCATTACATCAGGAGCACATGATGTCTGGTTGCCTCCCTTTTGTGATGTTAATATTGATCACTGGGTTCAAGTATTCTGATAGTCTCATACGTTCATATGTTCATTTTAATTTTCATATGAGCTTTTCATCTGAAGGTTTTAGCAGCCATTTATCATCTTTGCCTCGGTCCATTGTTTTATTAGGTTACAAAATGGTGACACTCTAATTCTGTCTTTCCCTCTACATTTATTAACCAAAATTCTATGTAGAAGAACATGCCCTAACTATAGGAATGACAGGATAAGAAGAAGACATTGATGCCATAGCTAACCCTAAAGGTGGCCAGTGAGGATTTTGCTGTTGTTGGTAATAATCTTTATGAACTTCTCAATTTTTATAAGCATTTTATGATCCTCAATACATTATAGTTATTCTTTTCAATGCACAGAATTTTCCAGCTTTGACCAGTGGGAGACCTTTCAAATTGGCTCTTGTATTCTTTTGTTTTGACCCCAGTGGTCTTTGATAGCTTCCTAGCTTTTTGGCCAAAAACAAATCCATCTTGTACATTTCCAACCCAGATTGAAGTTGGCTATTTCTTCAAATAGCCTTGGTTTCTTTTCAGTTGGAAATGATATTTATAGACTACAATCTAGATTCTAGGACAGTTAAAATACACATATCTTCTAGAAAAAGGACTCTAGGGGCAGCCTGTTAGCTCAGTTGGTTAGAGTGCAGTGCTCATAACACCAAGGTTGCCGGTTCAATCTCTACATGGGCCACGGAGCTGCACCTTCCACAACTAGATTGAAACAACTACTTGACTTGGAGCTGAAGGGTCCTGGAAAAAAACACTGTTTGCCAACCAAAAAACAAATAATAATAAAGGACTAAATTGTTAGTTTGTATCAATATTTCAAATTTAGGATTACAGAATATTTTACATAATTTCTTTGGTTTTATATTTTTATGTATTTTTACACAAAAAAGTTGGTTCATAATTACTTATTTAATTGATCTTAATATACACAATTTCAAAGTAACTATCAATGTCATTAACAGTAAGACTTACAAAATCAGTTTAAGAATTATTTATGATTCATTTTGTCATTAGTATATATTCCTCTATGGATACCGGGGATATAGAATCAAAACATATGTTTTGAAATAATGTGAAATGATTGTTCTCAGTTGGTTATACCACCAACTTGATACATACTGTTGACCCTTAAACAACATGGGGGTTAGGGATGCAGACCCCCACACAGTTGAAAATCCACATATAACTTTAGTTAACCCTCCATATCTGGATTGAAATTATACTACCTTCATTCCATAGTTGGTTGAATCCATGGATGCGAAACCACAAATACGGAGGGCCAGCTGTACTATATTTATTGAAAAAATAAGTAGACCCACACAGTTCAAACTGTATGTAGTAAGGCTAGTGGGAGTCAACTGTAGTATGGTTAATTTGTTAACTATGTTTTAATGTTTTAGGGATTTCTGTGTTTTTTATTTAGTTTGTTTCTAATTATGTAAAATACTTAAATTGTTCTGAAGAACATGTAATAGAGCAAGATACACTCAGAGAAGTCCAGTTTTCATCTGTTTCCGCTCTACATTTTCCCTTCCTCTCCATTTTTACTCTTTGTTTATCCTTTCGTTGTTTTTTTTTAACTGTGCAAATCAGTGTCTATCTGTATGTAAACCTCCACCTTCTAATATTTAAGGTAGTAACATATTACAAGTATGAGCCTTGCTTTTTTTCACTTATTCTGCACTAGAGGCCAATCCATAGCAGTATATAGACATTCATCTTTTTCTTTTTTTTAATAACTGCATAGTGACTCTTATTCTCTGTTGATAAACATTGGGTTGTTTCAGTCTTCTGCTATTACAGATAGTGCTGCAAATAATACTTTAGTTACTAAGTCATTTCATACTTTGGCCATTATACTTCTGGGATAGATTCCTAGAAAATAGGTTCCCCGGTTAGAGGTTAAATGTGTGGGTAATTCTGCTAGATATTGTTCATTTCCTCTCTTTAAGTGTGTACCATTTTAACATTCCTATCAGCTTTGTATGAGAGGGACCATTTCTCCAGTCTCACCAGCAGATTAGGTTGTCATAGTTTTGGGGTTTTACCAGTTTGATAGGTGAGGAATAGTATTTAATTTGTGTCTCTTTTGAATAAGTGTGAGCAGCTTTTTATATATTAGAGAAACATATTCCAAGCGAACTAAAGATGTAAATGTACAATAGAAACTGTAGAAGTATTTGCAAAAACAGGTTTCTCGTGCATTGCTGGTGGGAGTGTCAGTTGGTACAGTTCTCTAGGGGGCAGTGTGGCAGTAATTATCAGCATTGGAAATGCATGTGCCCTTTGATCCAGCAGGTCTGCTCAGAGACATACACAAGGATGTTGATTTTAGCATTATTTTAATACCAGAAGCTTGGAAACAACGTATATGTACCTTTTCAGGGAGCTGGTTGAATAACTAACTTACAGTAGTAATTTAAACATAAGTTTAAATACGGTGTAACTGTTAAAAAGAATAAGGCAGCTTACTAGGCACTCATGTGAATGATCTCAAAAACATAAAAAAAAAAGGTGCAGAACTCTGTGTATGTCCTTGATCATTTGTGCTACTGATTTCTTTAATCTTTTAATGTGCATAGAATAATTCTGACAGGATATATTAGAAATTGGTAATAACCTACTGAGATAGAATGGAAACTTTTTACTGTATACTCACTCTACTTGTTGGAATTTGTAACATGTGCTACAAGTATTATCTTTCCTGGTATCAAAAAAAAAATTTTAGGTGAAGTAAAATACCCCTGCCTTGGCTATACCCATCTCCATTTTATCTCCATGCCTATTATTAACATTCCTACTGTGTGAGCAAACACTGATAATATACAGAATTTTAAATTGGTTTACACAAATGAGATCATAGCATATGTGCTCTTTTGCATCTTTTTAAATCATTATTTATTGTATAACAGCCCATGTCATGTAATCTCTTTTTTAATGGCTTTTAAAAATTAGAGTATAATGTGCAGAAAAATATCACAAGTGTATAGCTCCATGTAACCACCCACATGTCAAGTAATAAATCATTTTCAACACCCACAAGCCCCTCTCATACCCACTCCCAGTCTACCCCTTCCTCCTTCCTTTCTGAATATTAGCACTATTTATGTTTTTTCCTGTTTTTGAACTCTGTATAAATGGAAACACAGAAAATGCTTTTTTGTGTGTTTGGTGTGTCTCACCCAGTATTTTACTTGTGAGATTCATCCATGTTGTTGCATGTAGTAGTAGGTCTTTCATTTTCATTGCTGTATATTGTTCCATGATTAATATACCACAATGAATTCTACCATTGGATGTTTGGGTTTTCAGTTTGGAGCTATAATAATGCTACTATAGACATTCTTGTATGAGTCTTTTGGTGCACATACATAAAGTATGTGCATGTTCAGTTTTAGTAGATGTTGAACAATTTTTTGAAGTGATGTTTCAGTTGACACTCCTTCCAATACAGTACGAAATTTTGTTCCTGCCGTTACACAACCTCCCTAACACTTCATTGTTGCCAGTCTCTTCAGTTACTCATTCCAGTGGGTGTGAAGTAGTAGTTCATTGTGGTTCAATTTTTGTTTCCCTGGTTATTAATGAGAAAGAGGTGTGAACTGTTCACTGGCCATTTGTACATCCTTTTTTATGAAGTGCCTGTTCAAGTTTATTGGCTCTTTTCCATTAGGTTTTTTTAAATTTTTTATTTTATATAAGTTCTTTATATTTTCTAGATACAAGCTCTCTGTGAATTATACGTATTGCAACAAATAAGTGTCCTATGCTGGCTCACCATTTCACTCTTATAATCTTTTCACTTATGGTTAGTATATTTTGTGAACCGTTGAGGACATTTTTGCTTACTTAAAGTCATGATAATATTTTCTTATGCTGCTGTCTAGAAGCTTTATTATTTTTCATTTCACATTTATAGTCCCCCTGAAATTGAGTTTTGTGTACAGAGCTAGGGGTCAAATGAGTGTTTTTCCATATAAATACCAATTTGACTTGGCAATATTTATTGAAAGAACCATCCTTTCCCTCAGTTCTGCAGCACCACCTTTGTCATAATTTAAGTGTCCATATATATGTGGATCTATTTCTAGATTCTGTTCTGTTCCATTGGTCTATTTTTCTACCCTTGTGCCTGTTTTTTTTTCCCCACCCTGTGCTACATAAAGTTTGATATGTAGTAGAATAAGTCATCCAACTTTCTCATTTCTCTTCAAAAATGTTCTTGGATCTTAGCCCTTTGCATTTCTATATAATTTTAGAATCAATTTGTCGATTTCTACCAAATAAAAAAAAACTTGCTGAGATATTGATTGGGATTGCCTTTACCAATTGTTTTGGAGAGAATTGACATTTTTACAATATTGAATCTTTCAGTCCATGAACTTGGTATATCCTTCATTTATTTACATCATCTTTAACTTCTCTGTAGTGCTTTACATATCTTTATTAAATTTATTCCTAGGCATATGTTTTTGATGCTATTATAAATAGTATACTAGAAGTTTGATTGTTACTGATGTATAGAAATACACCTGTTTTGGTATTCAGATATTTAGAAAATTTTCTTAATTCTGAATATGTACCTGTATATTCTTTAGGATTTTTGTATGTACATCATGTTGTCTATAATAATAGCAGTTTTTTTCCCTTTTTTTCCAACCCTTATATTATTTGTTTGTCTTATTGCAGTTGGCTAAGACTCCAGTATAATATTGAACAGAGGTGATAGCAAACATCCTGGTCTTGTTTTTTCTAATTTTAGAGGGTGTACTTTCCACCTTTCATGTTACATGTGACATTTTATACAGAGTTTTTTTTGTAGATATCCTTTATTGGATTAAGGAAATTCTTTTTCCAAGGTTATATTGTCAAAGAACCAATTTTAGGACCCACTCTACTATGTTTTTCTATTTCTTTAATTCCTGCCCTTGTAGATAATATTTCCTTCTTTTTTCTTCATGTTTGATTTGCTAGGATTTCTTTCTGACTTTTTAATATGGATTCTTAGATCCTGGGTTTGTTTTTTCCCCCCATCCTTTTCTAATATATGCTTTTAAACTTACACATTTCCTATAAACTCAACTTTAGCTGCATCCTACAGTTTTGAAATAGAAGTATTTTTCATTTTCATTCAGTTCAAAATATTTTCTAATTTCCATTGTGATTTCTTCTTTGACTCATGGGTTATTTAGAAGGGCATTGCTCTTTTTGAGGACTACGACTAAGTCTTTGAAACTGCCCCAGAAGCCAGAACTGTAAGATCCCCTCCTATTTCACATCCGGTTGCAATTAATAAAGGCTGTTTGTACTGTAAAAACAAATAGGAAGGGAGAGAAAGGGGGGAGGGAGGAAGGAAGGAAAGAAGGGAGGGAGAGAGGGAAGAAGGAAGGAAGGAAATTGCTTAATTTCTAAGCAATTAGGAATTTTCTAGTTACTGTTTTGTTACTGGTTTTTAGTTTAAGTATGCTAGGTCACAGGATATACTCCTATCAATCCTTGAAATGTTTTGAAATTTGCTTTATAGCCCAGCACATGTTTTGTTTTGATAAGTGTTTCAACTTCACTTGAAAAGAAATTTTATTACGAAGTGCTCAGTTGTGGTTTATCTTCCTTGGAATTTGTTGTGTGGCCTGATGTCTTTTGGTGGCTTTGAAAAACTCTCAGCCATTATCGATTCAGATATTGTTCTACCCTGTTTTCTTACCTCACTGGTATTCCAGGACATGTTGTGTCTCATGTGTATCTCTTTTTGTATTTCCCATCATTTTGTCTCCCCAAACTTCAGTTCTTCTGTTTCCTAGTTTATGAATTTCTTTCAGCTTTGTGAAATCTGCTGTCTTTCTCCATTGTATGTTCATGTTTTTGGTTCTTCTGTCAAAATTTAGATGCCCATATACAGAGGGTGCCCAAAAAATGTATACACATTTTAGGAAAGGAAAAAAACTGTATTAAAATTGTAATACTCAACCTACGAGGACTGACAATTAAGTTCGCAAACTCATCCTGAAAAAGTGCTACTCACCTCATTGCTGAATATCACTACAGTCACCTTCGAAGTACTCCCCTTGGGAAGCTGTGCACCGACACCCGTGCATAGTCTACCCTTCAAAGCAGTTTTGGAACTCTCTCTCTGGAATGATCATCAGAGCTGTCGTCTTATTTCCCTTGATGTCCTGAATGTCATCCAGATGTCTTCCTTTTCAATATTTCCTTTATCTTTGGGTAAAAAAAGAAGTCATTGGGGGCCAGATCAGGTGAGTAGGGAGGGTGTTCCAATACAGTTATTTGTTTACTGACTAAAAACTCCCTCACAGACAGTGCCATGTGAGCTGGTGCATTGTCATGATGCAAGAGCCATGAATTGTTGGCGAAAAGTTCAGGTCATCATAACTTTTTCATGCAGTCTTTTCAGTACTTCCAAATAGTAAACTTGGGTAATCGTTTGTCCAGTTGATACAAATTCATAATTAATAATCCCTTTGATATCAAAAAAGGTTAGCAACATTGTTGCAACAAATTCACGAACTTAATTGTCCAGCCTCATGTACAGATAACAAAAGATGAATACAAGTCATGTGTATACATTTTTTTGGCCCCTCTGGTATGTGTGGGTTTATTTCTAGGCTATCAGCTCTGTTCCATTGGTCCCTGTGTCTTTTTTTCTGCTAATACCATGCTATTTTTATTATTGTGGCATTGTAGTATAGTTTGAGGTCAGAAAGTGTGATACCGCTGGCTTTGTTTTTCTTTCCTCAGGATTGCTTTGGCTATTTGGGGCCCTTTTGTGGTTCCTACAAATTTGAGGATTTTTTTGTTCTACTTCTATTAAAAATGCCATTGGGATTTTGATTGCATTAAATCAATTGTATATTGTTTTAGATAATATGGTCATTTTAACAATGTTGATTTTTTTTT
>NW_017731457.1:2046665-2063389 GCF_001890085.2 Hipposideros armiger | reverse complement strand
CAGCTCCAGGTCGAGCTGTTGTTCACCATCTTAGCTGTAGAGGGCACAGTGTCACTGGCCCTCATGTGGGATCCGAACTGGGGCCTCGCTGCTCAGAGCTGGCGTCCCAAGCCAACTCTTAACCAACACGCAACTCAGCCAGCCCAACAACGTTGATTCTTACAATCTATGAACACAGAGTTTCTTTCCATGTCTTTCTGTCTTCAATTTATTTCAACAATGTCTTGTTTTCAGTATATAGGTTATCCTTCACTTCTTTTAAGTTTATTCCTAGACATTTTCTTCTTTTTGTGGCTATTATAATTGGGATTGTTTTTCTTCATTTCTTTTTCTTATATTTCATTGTTAATATATATGAATGCAATGGATTTTTGTGTATTGATTTTGTATCCTGCATCTTTACTGTATTTCTAATAGTCTTTTGGTGGAGTCTTTAGGGTTTTCTATATATGGAATTATGTCATCTATAAATAGTGACAGTTTTACTTTTCATTTCCATTTTGGATGCTTTTTATTCCTTCCTCTTGCTTGATTGCTCTAGCTAGGACTTCCAGTTCTGGGTTTAATACAAGTGGCCTTGTCTTGTTCCTAATCTTAGAGGAAAAGCTTTCGGTTTTTCACCATTGAGTATGATATTAGCTGAGGGTTTGTCGTGTATTATTATGTTAGGTACTTCTATATCCATTTTATTGAGTGTTATAATCATAAATGGATTAAATGCTTTTATTACATCTTGTCAGATGCTTTTTCTGCATCTATTGATATGATCATATGATTTTATTCTTTATGTTGTTAAAGTGTATCACATTGATTGATTTGCATATGTTGAACTATCCTGGCATTCCTGGAATGAACCCCACTTGATCGTGATGTATTTATAATGTATTTGATTTGCTAGTATTTTGTTTAGGATATTTGCATCTATGTTCATCAGATATACTGGCCTGTTATTTTCTTTTTTTTGAGTTGTCCTTGCCTGATTTTTGATATCAGGGTAATGTTGGCCTCATGAAATGAGTAGGAAGTATTCCCTCTTCAGTTTTTTGGAAGAGTGAGCAGAATAGGTTTTTCTTTTTTTTTTTAATTTAAAGATTTTATTGGGGAATTGGGGGGAGGGAACAGCATTGGGGAATTGGGGGAGGGGAACAGATGAGTTGCTGTCCTTTTGTTCTTCAGTCTAGTTGTGGAGGACATCACTTCACTGGCCCATGTTGGTATTGTCATCATTGCGCTCTTCCCAACTGAGGCAGATCTGTCGCTGGCCATTGGATGGCAGCTCATGTTGGCTGCTGGCCGCTCACGCTGGCTGCTAGTCACTCACCATAGCTTACGGCAGCTCACTGCAGCCTACACCATCGCCGGCGACTCACAGCAGCCCAGCTCCAGGTCAAGCTGTTGTTCACCATCTTAGCTGTAGAGGACGCAGTGTCACTGGCCCTCATGTGGAATCCGAACCAGGGTCCTGCTGCTCAGAGCTCATACTCCCAAGACAACTAACTCTTAACCAATGAAACACTTGGCCTGCCCCAGAAGGATAGGTTTTAAATCTTTGAATGTTTGGTAGAATTCAAAAGTATATTTTGTCCTGTACTTCAGTTTTTCAGGAAGTTTTTTTATTACTGTTTCCTTATTATAAGTCTAGGGGTTCCAGTTCTTCATGATTCAATCTAGGAAGGTTATATATTTCTAAGAAGTCCATTTCTTCTATGTTATCGAATTTGGTAGTGTTTAGCCTTTCATATCTTGTATTTCTGTGTATTCCTTTGTATTTCTGTGGTGTCCATTGTAACTGCTCCTCTTTCATTTCTGATTTTATTTGAGTCTTTTCTCTTTTTTCCTTAGTGAGTCTAGCCAGATGTTTGTCAATTTTATATATCTTCTCAAAGAACCAGCTCTTTGTTTCATTCATTTTTTTCTATTGTCTTTTTGTTCTCTACTTCATCTAATTCTCCAGTTTTCCTTTTGCTGACTTTGGGCTTCATTTGTTCTTTTTCTAGTCTTTAAGGTGTAATGTTAGATTGTTTGAGACTTTTCTTATTTCTTGAGGGTAGTCCTGTAATGATATAAAACTTCCCTGTTAGTACAGCTTTTGCTGCATTCCAACAATTTTGATATATTATATTGTCATTTTCATTTGTCTCTTTTTATCTTTTGATCCCTTCTTTTATTTCTTCTTTGACCCACTATTTGTTGGGTAGCATGTTGTTTAATTTCCACATATTCGTGGTTTTTCCACTTTCTTATAGTTAATCTCTGGTTTCATACCATTGTAGATGGAAAATGTGTTTGGTATGAGTTCAGTCTTCTTAAATTTATTGAGACTACTTTTGTCCCCTACCAATAGTCAGTCTGTCCTTGAGAATGTTCCGTGTGCACTAGAGAAGAATATATATTCTGTTGTTTTGGAATGGAAAGCTCTGTAAATTTCTATTATATCCATGTGGTCTAATGTGTCATTTAAGGCTGATGTTTTCTTATTGACTTTCTGTTTGGATGATCTATCCCTTGCTGTCAATGGGGTATTCAGGTTCCCTACTGTAATTGTATGTTTGTCAGTTTCTCTCTTTAGGTCTATTAGTAATTGCTTTCTATATTTTGGTGCTTGCAGGTTGGGTGCATATATATTGATAAGTGTTACGTCTTCATGATGAATTGCCCCTTTATCATTATAAAATGCCCATCTTTGTCTCTTATTACCTTTTTTATCTTAGAATCTATTGGGTTGTCGGAAAAGTCATGGCATATTTTTTCTGTTTTTCGTTGCAAAAATGCGTCATGACTTTTCCGACAACCCAATATTTTATTGAAGTACAGCTACATCTGCTTTTCTCTGGATGCCATTTGTTTGAAGTATCACCTTCCACCCCTTCACTTTGAGCCTGTTTGTCTTTGTAGTTGAGATTGGTCTCCTGAAGGCAACATATAGTTGGGTTTTGTTTTTTAATCCATTCCATCCCTCTACTCTGTGCCTTTGGATTGGTGAGTTCAGTCGTTTTACATTTAGGGTGATTATTAATATATGTGGACTTACTATAGTCGTTTTATCGTTTGTTTTCCAGTTGCTCTCTAGCTCTATTGTTTCGTTTCCCTGTGTTTCTGTTTGCTATTTTAGTTTGGTGGTTTTCTATGATTTTTTGCTCTGAGTTTGGTGGTTTTCTATGATTTTTTGCTCTTTTATTTTTGTGGGGGGGGGGTTTACATGTCTAAGCTCTAGATTTTTGTTTTGTGGTTACCATTAGGTTTGTGTAAAAAAAGTTTCAAACATACAGTAGTCCTTTTTTCTTCGGGTTGCAGCTTCTCATGTGGAAGTTCATTCCTTTTCCCCTTCCCCTTTTATGTTTTTGTTGTCACAAATTATCCCTTTTTATGTTATTTATTCATTTCCACATTGCAGAAGTTAGTTTTTTTAATGCGTTTCCCCTTTTTTTACCTGTATGTTATAATTGTTTAATACCCTATTCTGAACAAGAGTTGCAATTTCCTGCTTCTGTCTGTCTGCTTGTAGCTGTGAAAAATGTCCTGTATTCCTTGAGGAGGTGGGCATCCCCTCTGTGACCAGGTCGTCTTGGTCTCAGGGCTGTACCCCTGTGGTGGGATGTTGCAGGCATTGGGGCTCTGGGTCTGTGAGTTCCCTGCACTGCCCCCTTGTAACCAGAGGCTGTCAGCTGCTCTGGACTATCCGAGGTGTCCCAGCTGCCACAGCTGGGTTCTGCCACAATGTGTGGGGGAGACCATGAGAGGAGGCGGGTTTGCATGTCTGTGGCTTTGCTCTCTCCCTGGTCATGACGGCTGCCACACTACTGTGCTGCATCTCCACCTGTCACTGGGTTTAGCTGCAGTGGGTACTGGCCACTCAGGCCGAATGCTCCTTCTGCCCCTCCAGCCTTCTGTGCTGCCATGTGAGGGCTGCTGCACAACTCCTTCCTGCTACCAAGTCAGCTGGGGCCCCAGTGAGCGTCAGACTACATCCGCGGCTCCTGTTTCTGTCCTTCCCCCGTCCTGCCTCCCCAGTTCATTCCAATACACCCACCTTCAGATGTCTCAGTGTGTGGATCTCTCAGATGTGTTTGTGTACTGAGCACAGAATCCTTTGTTGAATTATAGTTGTCTGACTTGTAACTTTAAGGAGAGAAACCAAGAGGTCTTCTCACTCTGCCATGATGCTGACGTCACTACCGTGTTTCCCTGAAAATAAGACCTAACCGGAAAATAAGTCCTAGCATGATTTTTGAGGATGCTCGTAATATAAGCCCTACCCCAAACATAAGCCCCAGTTAAGATCATCAGCCAGACATGACTGTTTAAATAAATGTAGATTTTTGTACATGAATAAATGAATAAATGTAGATTGTTGGAGCAAAATTTTGTATAAGACCCGGTCTTATTTTCAAGGAAAACACGGTATCTGAGAATCTATCTGTTGTGTCGTTAATTTCAGTTATTGTGTTCTTTTTTTTATAGTGCCAAGATTCTCTGTATTGTCATTTAAATTCTTATAATAAGTTCTTCTAAAGTCTTATTTGGTATTTGAATCTTCTGTGGTCCTTTCTGATGTCTGCTTTTTTTGTTTGTTATTGGTTAAACATTTTCTTCTTATATTGTTTATTGTTTATTGATTGTTTATTGTTGTTTTGCTTTTCTGTCAGACAATGGGAGAAAAAAATGTAACAGTGACGTGAAGCTCTGAATGAAGGCATCTTCCTCCAAAGAGGCTTTCCTTTTGCGTCTGGCAGGCAGCTAGGATAGGGGCAGATTACCTTTGTCCAGTTGGAGTTAACATGATTCTGAGGTGGTTATCAGGTCTTATGAGGGCTGCTTTGTTTCTGATTTGCCCTGTATCCTAATATGTAGCCTTTGGGATCCCAACCAAAAGCCTGAGGCATGTATTAGGGCCCCTCTACTTTGGAAAGCCCCGAATTTCAGTTTTTCTCTTTCAGGCCTGAGAGACCAGTAACTTCTCCCAGCCTCTCAGCAGCAGCTTTTACTTTGGGAATTGGGAATCCCCACAAGGGAAAAGTAGACCAAGTGTGGGGCTCACCTCTCGGCACCTCTTTTCTGTCTTGTCTCCACAATGTGCCCTGGTAGCTCTTCATACTGCCATACCTTCAAGCAGATGTATTTCATATTTTTTCAGCATTTTCTACTTATGCTCAGCAGGAGGGTTGGTCTAAAACAATGTAGTCAGCCACTGCCTAAAACATGGTCAGATTTTGTTTAAAAGAACCTTCACTCCTGGTGGAGCTTGTGACCCACTGCAAGAAATATACTCACTGATAGTAATAGCTGCTAGGTGTTCTTTTGTAAATAGTTACCAGTCCCCTATGGGTGTGTGATATTTGAAGATATGATAAGTTCTGAGAAGTAGGTCTTAGGAAGGGGAGATTAAAGTAATATGAAAGTTATTTATGTTGAAGCTTCTCTTTGAAAGAAATGTATAGTGAAGTAGTAAATATCCCCAGTAATCAATATAGATTTGGTGCAAGTGGTAGCTTAGATATTTGACTTCATTGTATTCTTCCAGAAGAATACTGGTAAGTACCCAAATCTAGAAGATGAGTTACGGAAAGTGAACTGTTCTCCTATCCTGCCTCTTTGTGCATGGCATTGACACATCCGTGTGTCGTACAAGACTTGTCATTTTCCAAAGTAGGCTATTTACCCTAGCCTTCAAAACATCACTTCTGACACACTGTCCCTTATTATTCCTTTATTTATAATCTATATTTAAGCCAAACCAGAGTATTATCTTCTAAGAGCGCCTAATACTTGCCTGCTTCCTTCCCTTTCCTTGTTCTGTTCTCCATCTGGGATGATGTGTCCATCCCCCACTGTAAGTGTATAAAGGTCTGTCTTTCTTCGGGTGTTTTGTTTTGTTTTGTTTTGTTAATCAAATTATGTACCATCTCAAATGTCCATGACCTCCATCCTTTATTGATTCCTCTAGCCAAACTCAGCTTACTCTCTTTCTTCTTGGGCTCCTTTTTAGAGACCTCTTTTATCTTTTGACTATTAAAATTTGTGTACTGTCCAATCTTTTTTCCAGATCGTAAATTCCTTTTTTTAAAAGATTTTGGGGAATTGGGAGAAGGGAACAGTGTTGGGGAATTGGAGGAGGAGAACAGCCAAGTTGTTGTCCTTCAACCTTAGTTGTGGAGGGCACAGCAAGCTCAGCTCTAAGTCCAGTCGCGCCACTCAGCTCAAGGTGCTGTGTTCACTTAGTTGCGGGTGGGCATAACCACCATCCCATGTGGGAGTCAAACCGGCAACCTTGTTGTTAAGAGCGCACACACTATCCCCTGAGCCACCCAGGCAGCAGCTTACCTCAAGGTGCTGAGTTCAGTCTTTAGTTGTGGGCAGGCGTAGCCCACCATCTCAAACAGGCAACCTTGTTGTTAGGAGCACATGCTCTCACCAGCTGAGCCATCCTGCCACCTGTTGGCAGCTCAGCTCGGGCGCAGCTCACTGGCCCATGTGGGAATCGAACCGGCGACCCTGTTGCTCAGAGCTCGCACTGTTGAGCAAGCTCTTAACCAACTGAGCCACTCAGCCAGTCCCAGATCGTAAATTTCTTGATGGTGGAAATGGTCTTGCTTATCTTTGTGTTCTTTGTAAAGTATAAGTGTATAAGTACCTTTTTATGACATAGGAGCTTGGCAAATAAGAATTGAATTGCAATGCAGAACTAAATTGACTATCAAATACATAGATTGACTATTTCTTTTTGTGACTTGTTATATCTTTTGCCCACTTTTCATTTGATATGTTCATTATATTTATATGGAATTGCACATTTTCCATTTTGACATATTGAGGATATTAACTCATCACTTTAATTGAAAATAATTGCGGGCCGGCCGAGTGGCGCGTTGGTTAAACGCTGGCTTGGGATGCCAGAGGGCCCCGGTTCGGATCCCACATATGCGGGCCAGTGACACTGCCCTCTACAGCTAAGATGCTGAACAACAGCTCAGCATGGAGCTGGGCTGCCGTGAGTCGCCAGCGACAGTGTAGGCTGCAGCCCCTGCTGCAGTGGGTTGCCATGCGCTACCGTGTGTAGCCAGCAGCCAGCGTGAGCGGCTGTCCAGAAGCCAGCAACTGATCTGCCTTGCCCAGGAAGAACGCAATGATGGTGCCAACTTGGGCCAGTGAAGCAACGTCCTCCACAACTAGACTGAAGAACAAAAGGACAGCAACTTGCCTGTTTCCCTTCCCCCAATTCCCCAGCACTGTTCCCATCCCCCCAATTCACCAATAAAAATCTTAAAAAAAATAAATAAATAAAATAATTGCTTTTGGGCCGGCCGAGTGGCTCAGTTGGTTAAGAGTGCAAGCTCTGAGCTACAGGGCTGCCGGTTCAATTCCCACATGGGCCAGTGACACTGCATCCGAGCTGAGCTGTCGCTGAGCTGCCAACAGCTGGCAGGATGGCTCAGCTGGTGTAACAACAAGACTGCCTGTTTGATGGTGGGCTGCGCCCACCTGCAACTAAGACTGAACTCGGCACCTTGAGCTGAGCTGCCACCTGGATGGCTCAGTGGATAGAGCGTGCGCTCTTAACAAGAAGGCTGCTGGTTCAACTCCCGCATGGGATGGTGGCTACACCCACCCGCAACTAAGATTGAACACAGCACCTTGATCTTAGAGGCCACGAGCTGCCGACGGGCAGCCAGATGGCAACTGGCGCCCTCCACAATGAAGATTGAAGAACAACAACTTGGCTGGTCCCCTTCCCCAATTCCCTAACACTATTCCCCTCCTCCAATTCCCCAATAAAAATCTTTAAAAAAAAATAATAATAATAATTGCTTTTTAGTTTTGTTTATGGTTTTGTTTTGTTTTGTTTGGGTATTCTTGTTTGCTTCCTGTTCACATTTATTTTTATCTCTATTTTATGGAAACATTAGTGTGGTTGAAAATTCAAATGGTACAGAGGGTGTACAGTAAAGTCTCCTCCCCACCTGACAATATTTTTCTATAGGGAAGTTCTTAGTTTATATGTAACACAGTTTCCTTTCTTTTGTTTCTGGCATAGACAGTCTTTTCCATACCTTGTGTTATTTAATGACTCATCTATTTTTTTATAGTTTTTTTGTTTGATATACTGTTTATATGTACAGTGTTATTACATCTGGATTGTGTGTGTATGTACAGTCTATGAAGTAGAGATAGAACATTTTCCTGCCTAAGTGTTGAACCAGGTTGTCTTCATCCCTTGCGAAACATTCGAATCACCTTTGGCACTTTGTTAAAAGTGCAAGTTGTGAAGCCCAAGCATTTTTTTCCCCCCAAATGACTGTCCCTTCTTGTTCTTTACCTGAGAGTAACATTAAAAACAAAACAAAAAACTTGTTATGGATTTCAGCATTTATCCCAAGTTCATTCTGAGCCTTGGGTTTCCTGATATTAGTCTTAAGGAACTGTTCTACTGTTTTACCACCTGTCTGATTTTAAAGCCTTCTTTTCCTCTTTTAAGCTATTAAGTATTGTTGTCTCTCTGTTTGTGCGTCTATGATGCAACTGTTAAAGAGTAAGAAATCCCTAGAAGCTCTCAGGAGGAAAAATGTGATAGTTTAGTACTTTGTAATTCGGCTAAAGACTTATTTGTAGAGATCTTGCTCCTTCTCAGTTACTTAGCTGCTCAGCCCCTTTGAAGGAGGTGGAGATGAAAATAGACCACCTTTGCTATAAAGGGACTCTGCCTGGTAGAAAAGACAGATGTATGGATAATTATAAAGATAAAACTATAGCTGTTGTAAAAGTAATAAATGTCATGACAGCATATTTTAAAAAATAAAATTAATAAGTAAAATTGAAAATTTAATGAAAGCAAGACTAGTTTACTGGCTTATCTTGACTGGAACAGTTTAATTTACTTTTATCTTTTCCGTAGACAATATAAATTTGTATGCATCACTGCTCTAAACCATTCCTGAATGTAACATTCTACTCTTTACTATCTACAAAAAGTACATTCATTCCTTCTGCATTTATTAGTTAGCATTCTATTACGTTTTCAGACTTTTTCATCCCATAGTTAATACTGGCAATTGACTTTCTTTTCAGGAGCCTCTCTTCACAAATAAATATTTTTTAGTCATTTAAAAGGAGACATCATATGCAGTGATGAATAGAGCCACAAAATTATATTGATGGTCAAATGCTAAACTGTCACCTAGGACAGTCATGTTGCTTTTGTTTGACTTGTAGCTATGGAAGAGAAGTGGTCCCAGTTCATCACCCTTCTCCAGCCCAGCCTCCTCCCGCTCCCAGACACCAGAGAGGCCAGCAAAGAAAATAAGGTAATCAGTTATTATTTGCTGTGTGGATTAATGAAAGGCCTTAGGCTTTCTGCAACTCTGATTTGGAGACTCAAATAAATTAACATCTAGAAGGACAGTGAAGTCCCCACCTGAATTGCCCTCATCTCTTACAGTTCTTGCCGTACTGGCTGTAGGGGCCTCTGATTCTCTTCCTTACACTGCACGAGTGATTAGGGTGTAAGTGAAGGCCACACAAGGTAGACTAAACAGAGTGAATAATGTCGGCGGGCAGTAGACTTCATGTTCTTGACTCCAGCTGACCCTGTTAAGTACCTGCAGTCGACTAGGACACCACTCTCTTAGGGATCAGATCTGTGACTGGAACTCTCAGAAACATGGCAGGTCGTAAGTAAGGTTTTGAAGATAATTGTTTTGTACTTGTTTTTAAGACAAAGGCTTCCCTGTAGTTTCCATGAACTGCCGCCCTTCATTTCTGTGGGAATTTTCTTTTGACTTACTTTAGTTTTTGTCATGGCATACTGAGATCTCAAATCATGGCTGTTCTGGACTTTGGCCAGTGGTAGTTAGGAGGGTATAAGTTACCCAATATTCTTTGTCAGGAAGTCTTTCTAAATTGAATTCTGTGTTTCCTCCTACAGAGAAGAGGAACTTTCTCATCACTCCAGTTCCTCGACTCCATTAGTAGCTGACAAGGAGTCCCAGGGAGAAAAGGGTAAGTTGATAAACACACGAGAGTGGCTTATGGTGGTGGTAGAAGAATTTATGGAGGATATATAAAGACTACTCCCTGTTGGAAACACCCTCTCAGCATTGCTGTGTGAAGGGCCTTGCAGATACAGATAGACGTTCCTGTCCTTCAGAGGTTTACGGTCTGGTAAAGGAGAAAGGTGATATACACAAATACAATGTAACCCGGGGTAACTGGGATGGGGTAAGCTTAGGGTGAGGTATCTGTGAGTAACCCAGGAATTATTTCCAGCAGTTGCATGATGTACCTGGAATAATTCTCTCTTTATGTCCTCTCAGCTATTAGAAATAATCTTGCAAACAGCACCAAGAGCCCACACCATGGAAGATAGAGTCTTTCAGATATCCAGTGAAAATTCAGTGTTAACCAGGTAGATAGACACACCTGTCCATTTCTGGAAGAGGGAAGAAAGAAATCAAGTTTCTATTTCTTTCTTTAGTTGTAGATACAACCACATGGAAGAAACAGAACTTGTGGAGTTCCCCGTCTCCCCCGGGCAGCTCTGGGCAACGTAAACGGAAGATCCAGCTGCTTCCCTCCAGGCGAGGGGACCAGCTGACGTTGGTATGTTCTTGTCCGTCTACCCCTGCCCACCCAGCTTAGCTTTTCTAAGTCTTAGGAAAGCTAAATATAGATTTCTTTCAGTTTCTTTTTATTGATTTGACTTCTCCTTTTTCTCTTGTGTAGCCTCCACCACCCCAGCTTGGTTATTCAATAACTGCTGAAGACCTGGACTTTGAAAAGAAAGCTTCATTACAGTGGTTTAACAAGGTCTTGGAGGATAAGACTGGTAAGGAATACAGATCAGTTTCACACGCCGGAGTGGGTTGGTTTCCTTTGGTTTTATTTTGGTCTTTCATCTGAGAAATCCATCTGGGACCTCAGTGGAATCTGGGGGACAGTGAGCATTTCCAGATGAGTTATACTGAACCCCTGAGCGTCCTCGTGCTCTGCAGTATGCCACTGGAAAGAATTCCCAAACCGAGGGGACAACTGAATCTTCTTTCTTCCTTAGATGCCACCTCAAACTCTGTCACTGAGAACCCACCCACCACTCAGCCTTCTTTTACTTTTACCCTGCCTGCTGCTGCGACTGCTTCCCCCCCAACCTCCCTCCCAGCCCCAAGCACTAACCCGCTGTTGGAGAGCTTGAAGAAGATGCAGAATTCCCCGGGCGTCCCATCCTTCCCAGGTGAGTGGCAGAGCCTCCTTTAGAGCATGTAATGACACCAGCCTTTGTTGAGGTTGAACTGAAAGCATCATGCCTGCCCATCACCAGACACTGTAAGGGTTAAACCTACTCTGGCTGACCAAACCTGAGCTGGTACAAGCTTAAGAGCTTCAGGATTCTCTAAGCAAGATGTTTGAGGGAAGAGGAGCTGGAACTCTTAAAGCTGGGGAAGGCAGCTTAGTTTGGGTGGTCAAATGGTTCTTAATTTGAAACCCAGTTTCTTAGCTGCTGTGAGCCTTGCTGTCATCATCTGTAAAATGAGAATAAAGCTTGCTTCATGGGGTGTTGCTGAAATGTAAATGTGGTCACATGGTTAAAATGTCACATGTTTATTAGGCCACAGGCACAAGATACTATTACTTTTCCCTTTAGGTTTTCCCCCATGCCTTCATGGCAGTATATATACACTCCTGTTACTGCACTTTATCATGTAGAAGTATGTTAGCTATCGGCCTGTTTCAGGGCTCAAGGACAGAGACTATCTCATTGATGGTTATATGCTCTGCACTTAGCCTTAGCACATGGTGAGTGAATGTAGTAAATCTTTGTTAGATAAGTAAGGTGTAGCTAGGTCAGGGGTCGGCAAACTGCGGCTCGCAAGCCACATGCAGCTCTTTAGAGGGTACATTCGTCTCAAAAGTTTGCCAACCCTGGAAGAGCCAATCCTGTCCCTCACAACAATTTAAAAATTATTCGAGAGCCATAAATATATTTTTACATGATCACCGTTGTGTGAATAATATCCTTTAAAAATTTTATAAATGAAACTATGATAGTTTTATTTTCATTTTCAATTTTACTTCAGAGCCTGCGGCTCGTGAGCTGCACTTTGCTGATCACTGGCGGCTCTTCCGTCTCAAAAGTTTACCGACCCCTGATCTAGGTAATTAACGAGTTCAGTTGATTGGCTTTTCCTTAGTTTCCACACATTTAACCTCAATTAGGCCCAGTTTTATCCCCTTCTATCTTATGATCTGTGAAGGGTCGAAATAATGAACACTTCCTTGATTTTAAGGAATGACTAAGGGCCTGTGGTAAGATTTAGCCATATTTGTTGACTGACTTGAATCCTTAGCAGTGTGCCGGGCATAGCGGGGATACAGAAGCACTAAATACCATCACATGCGAGGTGATCAGAATTCACTTTCTCTGCTCTTCTTGCAGACTCTGCTGAAGTGGCACCCACTGTGGCCCCTTCGCCACCGAAGACACCCAGCCTCCTCGGCGTTCTTGGCTCTTCACAGTCAGCGCCCCTTCCAGGCACCTCCTCAGACTCCAAATCCACAGTCACTTTCTTGGGGCTGACCCCTGCTTCCTCCACAGTGTCAGTCACTGACACCACCAAGTCACCTCTGGCCACTCAGGCTGAGACAACTGCCAAATCCCAAACCCTGCCTACCACATTCCCCACCCCCAAGCCAAGTATTCTGTCTGGAATGCTGAGTACCCCACCTGCTAACCCTTCTGCCCCTACAGCTCCTGCTGTGTCTTCAGCATCTCCCAAGTTCAAGCCCATTTTTGGGGTCCCACCTAAAAGCGAGAATGAGGGCCCCTTGCCATCTAGCCCTACCAAGGTCACAGCCACACCCTCTTCCAGCTCTGCCCTCCCCACAACTACCAGCACCTCATCGGTCACTTTCAAGCCTATCTTTGGCAGCATGGGGCCACCTACATCTGTGCCCTTGTCAACTCCCTTCTCCTTCATTCAAACAACTACTCCAGCCACAACCACAGTCGCCCCTGTCTTCACTGGCCAGGCCAGTGCCACCTCAACAGTGGCTTCTGTCACCACCGCCAGCACCTCCACAGACTCGGCTTCGAAACCTGTCTTCGGCTTTGGTGTGAGCACTGTGACCAGCGCCATGGGCAGCGTGACTGGCACCACCACTTCCACGTCCCAGCCTTTCCTCTTTGGGACTCCCCCTGCCTCTGGTGCCAGCTTTACCCCAGCCATGGGCTCCATATTCCAATTCGGCAAGCCTCCTGCCATGCCTACTTCAACAGCAGTTACCACCTTTGGCCAGTCCCTACCCAGTGCCGTGCAGGCAGCCGCCAGCAGCAGTAGCAGCACCGGTTTTAGTGGTTTTGGCAGCACCCTGACAGCCTCAGCCCCGGGCACCGCCAGCCAGCCTACACTGACATTCAGTAGCACCACCACCCCAGCATTCAACATTCCTTTCGGCTCAAGCACCAAGACCCCTCTCCCATCATACCCAGGAGCCACCCCCCAGCCTGCATTTGGGGCTGCTGACGGGCAGCAGCAGGGGGCTACCAAGCCAGTGCTCGCCCCCAGCTTTGGCAGCTCTTTCGCTTTTGGAAACTCTGCTGCCCCGGCCCCAACGGCAGCACCAGCGCCAGCGCCAGCCCAGCCAGCCTTTGGCAGCACTGCGCAGTCAGCTTTTGGTAGTTTGAAAGCCACAGCCTCTTCCTTTGGCACCCCTGCCAGCACCCAGCCAGCCTTTGGCAGCACCACACCTGTTTTCTCCTTTGGTGCAGCCACCACCTCTGGTTTTGGAGCTACAACCCAGACCACCAGCAGCGGTACCAGTAGCTCAATGTTTGGCAGCACAACACCGTCACCCTTCACCTTTGGGAGCTCGGCAGCCCCCACTGGCAGTGGGGGTTTTGGGACCAATGTTGCCACCCCAGGCTCCACCTCCACCTCTGGAGCATTCAACTTCGGAGGAGGACAGAGTGGGACCACCGGCGGCACTGCCCCATTCGGGGGGGTCCTGAGTCAGAACACCCTGGGCATGCCCAGCCAGAGCACAGCCTTTGCCTTCAGTGGGGCCAGCACACCGGAGAGCAAGCCCGTGTTTGGAGGTGAGGCTGGGATTGGCTTGGTCTGGGGTGCCAAGTGCTGTCTCAGAGAGCTTTACATTACGGTTGTGAAGAGACGGGTGTTAAATACATAACTACAGTGTCAGGTAGTGATCAGTATCGTTAAATTGTGGGATTACTGACTGAGGAGGAGCTCTTCAGGTAGTCTGGGAAAGCCTTTCTGAGGAAATACATTTAAGCCAACACTGTGACAAAGGGGTTGCGAGTACAGGTGGGTAGTTGTGTGAGAGAGAGCTTTGCAGGCACAAGAGATAGTGCAGAAGCCCAACGACAGAAACAAGCGTGGTATGCTCATGGACAGAGCAAAGCAAGGGGTGGCTACAAGTTTAAAAATGAAAACGGTAAAAATGTTGAGAGAGGCAGAGCGGGAGATCATTCATGGCCAAGAGTAAATGTTTGAATTTCGGCACTAAAGGTAATCATCATCACTAGAATTTCAAGCAGAAGGGTCTTATTTACCATGTGGAAGATGAATTAGAAGTTTCGATCCTGATAGCTTCTGTTTTCTTCATAAAATATGAGAGAAGACCTTGGGGAGCGGGTTAGGGTGAAGTGTGTACAAAGGGAGCGTCTGGAAAGAGTCATTTTGGAGAGTGGAACGGGAAGGCACTGACAGAATGGAACAGAACTGCCAGGCAGTTTTGAGAGTTAGTAAATGGTGGTTATGAATTTCAATGAGGCCAGTTAGCACGGTTTTTTTCCCCCAGAAACATTTGGTTACTGAGGTATAGACCTGAAATAAGTGGGTAGCTGGTAAAATCCAACTGCTTTAAACTCAAGCAAGTGTAGCAGGAGGGGCAGTGGACTTGGTCTTGGTGAGGTTAGAACAATGAGCTGGAAGAAAGAATGCAGTACTTAAGAGTGGGGATTTGGGAGGGAAAGCAGTTCTGGTGGTGACAAGGTTTGACTGTGGAGTGGGTGGCAGAGATTGAGGAGAGGAAGAGATTGGGGTGGCAAGGCCAGGCCCTCAGGGAGCAAGAAAGCTCCCTGCCTCACATCAGGCCGAGACAAGTGCACATGAGATGATGCAGCCTTCCCTGAGGGGCTGCAGGGAGAGCAGCAGGACTGTGAGGGCAGGGAGATTGCCGAGTTCCAGGGCCTCGTGGGTGGGCCACAGAACAGGATGGAAGTAGTTGTTGATTTTGGTGGAAGCCTCAGGTTTCTGGACAGGAGGGGACAGGTAAACAGGGAGAAAAGGCTTATGAACACGATTAGTCCTAATAGAAGGGAGGAACCTGGTCAAGCTAGAAGGTGGGGGTCCACTGACAATCACCCTCTGCTGTGCTCTGGTGGCCGAGGGAATGAGGAAGGTGGACTCCTCAGGTGGCCAGAAGGCAACACTGAGGGGCTTTTTCTCGCCACAGCACAGCAGTTAGCAGGTTCACCTGGGGCACCAGGTGTTAAGACTTATCCTGTGTAGTTCCTTATGGTGGGTGACCCAAACAGCAGTCCAGGGCTCAGGTGTCCTGTAGGGAGTGCCCCCACAGAGCAGACCTCCTGCCTAGGTTCATTACCATCTGCTTTAATGCCCTCTGCTCACTAGCCTAGTCTCTACAGTTCTCTATTGCCTCTTTATTCCAGGCACCTCCACACCCAACTTTGGTCAGAGCACCCCTGCCCCTGGGGTAGGCACATCGGGCACCAGCCTCTCCTTTGGGGCATCCTCAACACCCACCCAAGGCTTTGTTGGAGTCGGACCCTTCGGTAAGCTTGGCAAGTCCCTTTGTTGCCCGTGTGACCTGCTTATTCGTTCCTCTCTGAAAAAAGGGTGGGGTGGGGTGGGGTGGCAGGTTCCTGGCTCCGAGGCCTCTGGGGAAGATCAGGCTCATAGAAGAGAAAGATGTGGCCTGGCTGAGGGTCCAGCACAGCCCAGGTCTGGAGTTGGCAGTGGTGGTCAGAGAGGAGCCACCTTAAGCAGAATTTCCCAGATCACTGGGAAGCCAGGTAAAAATGCCTTCCTGGGCCGCCTCCTCCAGACTGATTCTGGGGTTTTGCCTTTTTAATAGGCCCCTCCCCCAAAGCAATTGCTATAGCCTGGAAGCCCTGTTCAAGCACCCACAATTCTGTGGGCCTAACTTTCCGGAGATTAGGGCACCCAAAGAAGTGTTGTCAGGTAGCAGCTGTCCTGATGAGATCTTGTTGCATCTTTCCAGGATCGGGCGCCCCTTCGTTTTCAATTGGTGCAGGATCCAAGACCCCAGGGGCTCGACAGCGACTGCAGGCCCGAAGACAGCACACCCGCAAGAAATAGCCTTTGTCCCTTGCCTCCATTCCCCCCACCCCTTGCCCCAATCTGGACTTTGGCACCTGCTAGGAAGAGCCTCTGATCTGTCTAGTACCACAAAGCAGACCTACCCTAGAACTCTGGCTTCAGCCTGGGGAGGTAGTAGCCGTCCTGGGGCCACCCCACCCCCCACCCCCTACTGCGGAAGCAGAGCCTCAGGCCTCTTGGAGATGGGCAGGATGTGGCAGGGCAGAAGCCTGATACCTTTACTTGAACAGTTCCACTGGTGAGGCTGGAGAGAATTAAAGAAACATCTGTACATATCATCCACTTCCTTCCTGACTTTAGTATATAAGCTCAGTCAGGCAGCCTCCCCGCCGCACCCCCCCACACACCCCG
>NW_017731457.1:2025582-2046610 GCF_001890085.2 Hipposideros armiger | reverse complement strand
CTCTCCTGGAGGGTGGCAGGCAGAGCCCTGCCCACCTGCACCTCTAGTATGCATTTGATGGGACTGGGGGAACTGGATTATCCCCTAAAGCTTCACCTTGCTTGGCTATAAATGGCAGTTTTCTGGTCCCTTTAGGGGACCATGTCCACATTCCTTGCTGCTTTGTCCCTCACTGGTTCCTTGCAGGATATTCCTTTTTAAAATGATCTTCAAATCTAGCTTTGCCTTGGAGACCCCAGTGGGTGCTGCTCCCACTGTTCCACTTCCTCCTGCCAACTCTGAGTCAGTGTTTCATCCCTAACTCTGCCAATTTGACCCCTAAAAGCTTGGTGGCTCAAGACTGTTAGCCTGGCAGATCTAGGGGTGACCCCTCACCCCAGGGAGGGAAGCTCGTGGAGCAGGCAGGATGCCCACCACCGCTTTCAGCTGCCGCCTGGCCCACCCTCCCCGCCGGCTCATTGAGCACGTCTGCCTCTCCAGGATTGTTATGTTTAAAGCCTTGTCCTGTGTTACTTGTCTGATGCTCATGTCTATCTGATGCTCTTTGAATCGAGTTTGGAGGAAGAATTGAATTGTATGAGTGGCGGCATGTTGGTAGTGCCGGACTTAACTGTTTCAAGTTTCTGGGACTTAGCTAATTGAATGTGGAAAGTAGCACCTCTTAAGGCTACAAGTGCTGAATCCTGGATTTTCAAATGGTGTTTTGACTTTAAGGGCTGGCAGCCCAGGAGGATGGGGCCGAGGGGAAACAAAGACCTCTTCTCTCTGCTTTCTCCTCCCCCACCTTCCTGACCTCACAGGAGGCTAATTACCCATATTACATGTTAGAAAACCTAAGTTAATAACCCACACTTCTAAGTTCTGTTGTGGTTTTTTTTTTCCCCCAACAGGGCAGGGCCTCCAACCCTTCCCCGTTTCTTCCTTTGTTCCCAAACCACATACCCCAGGCCCAAAAGCCTTGCTGCCATGCCCATCCTCTTTGGGAGAAGTATGAATGCGTATGTCTAAATTAAAAGAAAAAAAATATTTAAACATTTTTTAACAAAATAAAATTTATTTTTGTATTTAAGCTAAATTGCCTTTTAAATTCCTTCAAGCTTGGTTCATCGAGGTGGTTAAGTATAAATGCTGTTGACTAGGAATTAGCTGTATAGTTAAGTTATGCCTGTGTGAAGAAGAAATGCTGTCCCAGGCAGCTTTCCTGAGGGACTAGAGCTCCTTCTGGACGTTATATAAAATGTAATTCTTATTTTACAAATAATGTGACGTAGATGTAAGTAGTCCCCTTCCCCCTTGTGACTGAGGTTGGATGTTGTGTGGCAGGGGACTGTGCCTCCCCACCCCCAAGAAGAGCTCTATGAACATGGAACTGGCTATGGAGCTGAGAGGGGGCCTGACCCTCAAGTCCCTAATACCTGTTAGGATTGGAGGGGTGGGGTGGGGCACAGGCCTAGAAATCAAGCTTCTACCTGTACCTTACATGAGGTTAGACCCTCTTAGTTTTAGTACCTCAGTGCCACGGGCTGGACACTTGGTCCAGGAATCCCCTGAAGAGGGTGTCCTGGCACGGCCTGAGTGTGTGAGTGGGTGTGTGTGTGTGTGAGAGAGAGAGAGAGAGAGTGAGTGTGTGTGTGTACATGTACGTGCACTGGACAGGAACGGGAGGCTGGGACTTTCCATTAAAAATAAAGACTTAATTCCAGTGAAGCTAGTTGGAATTTTTAGTATGAATGTGAATGTGAGATTTTTCTCCTTGCTTATGTCATTAAGAATAAAAAACAACTGTGATCTATCATAGACCATGTCCTGCCTTTTATTTTTGTGGGCAGCACTTCTCTCACCAGCAAGAACACGGCCCAGGGAAAGGACCCAGAGGACTCGGAAATCCACTCTTGTCTTTCCAACTGGAGAAGCAGTGTTACCAGTTTCCTTCCTACAGCAATAAAAAGAACAGAACCTTTTAAAAAACACAACTGCTGCCTGGGGCTGAGGGCCCAAGGCTAGGCTGAGAGGACGAGTGTCTTCCTTTCGTCCCACATGAGAAGTCAAGGCTTTGGGTACCTACTATGTGCGAGGCAACAGAGTGCTAGGAGCAGCTGCTGCTTTACACCGCCGCCTCTTCTTTCTCTTTGGGGCTGGGCTGGGTGTCAGTTCCGGTGCCGATGTTTCGGCCTGTGAGAATGAGCTAGGAGAAAAGTACAAGTTAGATGTGTCCCAATCTTCCAGCATCTTCCCAGGAGGTCCCCTACTCACCTTGGCACCTCCACCCGTTCAAGTACAGCAATGAAGAAGCCACCAGTGAGCGTGGTCTCAGGGGAGGCCCGGAGGCAGTGTTCAGCCCCTGGAAAAGTGCTAAGGCCGCGGTGGGGCCAGGAGGGCAGCACAGGTGCTAACCTGTGGAGAAGACGTAGCACAGACTTTGTAAAACAGAGCAGCCCCTTCCCCAAGAGCCTGCTGGAAAGCCACTACCTGAAGGTCCCTGCGCTCTGCTGCAGGGCATCCCGTACCACATCTTCATTCTCCTCTTGACAAAGCGAACACGTGGAGTAGACGAGGCGCTGCAGGGAGGGGAAAGTGAGCGCGTGGCACAGCGCTCGCTGCTGGAAGCCTGCCAGGGCATGCAAGCGCTCCTTGCTGGGTGTACCTGCCCCAGGTTCCTCCAGCTGTCTGGTCACCATACCTAAGGAAGAACGTGTTTTCATTACAGACTGCCGCATTTCACACTGAAATCCCCACTTTACAGATGAGAACATTTGCCCAGGGTCACAAGATTTGAATCAGAACTAAACCCAAGGCCAAAATGAACTGCAACCCCTTCCGCTCTCAGGTTGCTCTGGATCTGTGGGTCTCTCAGCCACAGTTTCTCCACATCTCACCAGAGCCACTACAGGATGGATCCAGCAGGATGTACTGGACCTGATGGTAACGCTGGTCTGAGGGCGAGACTGCCAGGAAGTCCTCCTCGGCTAGCTGGCAGCAGGAGACTCCAGCCCGAGCCAGCAATGTAGCCATAGACGCCAGCCGCTTGGCATCCAGGTCAAAGGCAAAGATCTTCCTAGGGAAGCGGGCAGAGTTAGAGCAAACCAAGAGTTTATGCAGCATCTAAGGGACCACAGCTACAACATACAAACATGTACATAAAGTCAGAACACATGAAAATAACACGTAAAGGACCACAAGAGCTAGGGATTCACGTCTCACACCTGCAACACACTGGGGCTTAGCTTGGGGCTATACTGTGAACTGTCCTAAGTCCAGAAGGAAATATTATAATATTTAAAGGAAAATCTTCCTTTCCACCTTCAGACCTACCAGAATACTGAGTTCTCCATCTCTTCTCACCACGTACAGTATCAGCTCCTACTCCCTCCCTCTGACCATGGCACTCACCCTTGGTTCTTCAGAAGAGCAGCCAAGTGACTGGTCTTATTGCCTGGGGCAGCACACGCGTCAATGACATGGGACCCCGGGGGCGGAGCCAGCAGCATGGCTGGGAGGCAGCTAGCCTGGCAGACAGAGCAAGGTGAGGGTGTGAACAGACGCCAGGTCGGCCCCTCCCACATGCTGCTTCCCTTCACACACCTTCCTTACCTTGTCTTGTAGAATGAGGTGACCCGCTTGGTACAGCGGATGTTCATGCAGATCTGTCTGGACAGGAAACACAAGCAGCTCTGGCAACAAGGGATCCAGAAGAAAACACTTTCCTTTGAGGGCTCTTAGGTCCTCGAGGCTGCCAGGGAATAAGAAGCATTCATTCAACATTTTCTGAATTCTTTCACACCAGGCAGCAGGCAGGGCATTTTACATGTTAGCTCACTTTAACTTCATTCATGCAACAAATGTTTAAGAGTGCTATGATGAAATAAACAGGCTGATAAGACAGGCAGCAGTTCAGAGCATGAATTCTCAGGCCAGGCTGGTTTCAGGATGGGAACATGGGCAAGTGCCTTCATCTCAGCCTGTTCGCACTTCTGGAAAATGGTAGTTATGAGGATTAAATGAGTTAGTACATGCAAACTACTTGGAAAAATATATGGCACAAATTAGGCACTTAATAAATGCTAGCCACTACTGCTAAAACCACCTCGGGAGAGGTTACTTTGGGGGAATGGAGTGTGAAGGGGGGCTGCAGGGGAGCTAAGTGCTGAGCTGATTCCTGATGGATGAAGTTAGTAATGTGAAGAGTTGACATAAAAGCTGCCTTCACTAAACTCTGTAAAGGAGGACTGTCCACTCCATCTGACCCATGCAGAAACAGGCCTAGAGAATGTCTCACTTCAGAAAGCTATCAAGTGGCAGAGCTGGAATTATACCTCAATTTTTTTAAAATGCTGCAAAATCCAATAGCTTGTTTAAGCATATTTTTTGGAAGGATTACTTTTTAATTTTGAATAAACGTGATTTGACAACAAAAAATATGCAAAGTTCGGAGGGAAGATGAATTCAGTTTGACACATGCTGCAATTGTGGTGTCTGTGAAGCACTGATATGAACTTGAGGGTAGGAATACAAGAGAGAAGTTTAGACTGGGAGACAGGAATTATCAAGTGAAAAGTAGAAGTTTTTGAGAAGATACTGAGGGATACTTTAGAAGAACATCGATGGGACTTCCAGGACTATCAATTCTTAAAGGATGGAGGATGACAGGCCTTGGAAGGGAATGGAGAAACTGCTGGAAATCCGAGTGCACTCACCACCATCCCACTTCTCTCTCCCCATGCTTTTCCCCAGTCCCCCCAGGCACCTCCCTAGATAAGGGCAGCCAGTCAGGGTTTTAAGCTCACCTGGAAGCCCGACCCTGGTAGGAGAAACCTTGTCTCTTGAAATAATCAATTACATTTTCAGAGCAGGTCTTGAGAGTGTTCACCCGCACAAATCGAGGCACCTGGGAGGCTAGAAAGCAATCAGCCGTGAGTGAGCAGGAATATGGCCCTCTCCTGAGGGCCTGAGGGCGATCCCCCACCCCCACAACTGGGCTCACCTGGGCCAGGCCTGCATCCCACTTCCAACAAGTCCTCATTCCGGCTCACACCTCGATGAACCTTGAGCCGGGCCAACTCAGCCTTCAGCCGTGCCTGGTGTCGGTTCAGCAGAGGCTTCCATCGGCCCCCGCCCCCTTTAAAGCCTCTTCCCAACAACAACTCATACACTAACACCTGGGGTTGGAGAAACCAAGAGGAAAAAACCCTAAGCCTTCGAACTCCATAGTGTTGGAACTGCAAGAGCTAAACAGACCGCCCGTACAGACAGTAACAGATAAAAAGGAGGTACCTTGTCCGAGATCACACAAAATTAATGGCAAATCAGGATTTGAACCTGACGTCTTAACTTCCCAGTCCTGAATCCTTCCGCATGGCTGCTCACCAGCAGAGCTCTGGATCCCAACCCTCCTCGTCATCATCACCCTTTTGTTTTACTCCCTGCCATTGCTACTTTGTACTTTTGTTGTTATTTAATCTTTCACATCAGAAGGCTCGAAATTAAAGCATTTTCATCTTACCTGAATTCATAACTCAGAAAGGGTCTGCTCATCCTCATTTCAGAAGAGCGACTCAGTAAAGTCACACCATGGACGGTACGAACTGAGACCAGGTTAGGAGAGACTCTGCGTGACCCCGCCCCACCCTGCCCGTCACCTTGGCCAGATGCGGCCGCAGCTTCTTCTCCGCGCGTAGGAGGCCGGCGCTGGCGATCACGGCGTCCAGCACGGCAGAGTAGCGCTGGGTCTCGCACACCAGCGCGTACAGCTGCTTCACGTTCTGCGTTCGGCCAAGAGGACACAGGCTGAGGCGGGGGACCGGCCCAAGCTAGCACCCCCGCTCGGAACCGCACCCCGAGCCCCGCTACCTGGAACCTGCTGGCGTACACCAGCCCCTTGATGGAGCCCTGGCGACTCTCCACGCCCGCCATCACCGCCGCCGCCGCCGCGTACAGCGCCATGCTCGGCTCCCGCGCGCCTTTACGGCTCTGTCGCGAACCACGCCGGCTTTACGCTGCTGTCCGGCCGAACTTCCGGGGTCAAAGGGCACGGAGGTTCGGGACCCGGAAACCCCTGTGTCCGTCAAAGTCTGGCAAGGCGTGTGTCAGTTCACACTCCTGCTAGGTTGAGGAGGCCGACGTTGGGAGCGCATTTCTCCACCTCTTGGAAGCTCTTCGCTTTTTTCTTTTCGTCTTTGCCGATCTGATAGGCAAACAATGGGATTTTACTGCTGTTTTAATTTAATTTCTGTTATTGAGGTTGAATATCTTACGTTTATTGGTAATTTACTTTCTTCTGCTATGACAACATGTTACTGTCTTTCGCTCACTCATGTACCATCTTACTCTTAGTGCCTTTTATGTATTAGCATCATATACTCTTGTTTTAGGTATTGTATTTTGCCCATTTATTGTTGCTTTTTAATGTGGTCATTAGTTGCTTTGGACTACATGGTGTTTTCGTTTTTTGAATCTTTTCTTTAATGGTTTCTGCCTTTGGTGCCATGTTTGGAAACCCCTTCACAGCTCTACAATATAGAAATCACGATAGCTTCATTTTTTCGCACTCAAATCTTTAATCCGTTTAGAATTTTGTTTAGCACATGATGTGAGGAAGTGCTCTAACTTTGATTTTGATTCCAAACGGCTAGCCCTTCATGTATTCATTGTAATGATTTATTTATAGGAGGGTTTCCCCAGCTTGACCCCTGGGAGGACAGGGGCTGTGTAGTATTTTACTCTGTGTCCCCAGCACTCATGTGATTTTTGATAGGTTGAATAAACCCAGTACAGTACACTTGTATCTCAAGCATTCAAGTAGACAGGCTTCCGTGGACTAGAGTATTCTAGCCTACATATTCCTTGTATTGCTAACAACAGGTTGGCAAGCATTTTGCAAGAGGGTTGACTAGTCTACATTAAAATTGTTGCATTGCTTAAAAGTTTAACCGACTCCTTCTGTAGCTCTAGGTTCTTTCATAAGTGATCTTTTATGAATGTGCAACGCCACCTCACTCCCTCATCGAATCACAGCATGTTTTTTTCTTTATAGCATCTATTACATATGTCATTATGATTTATTCTCTGTCGCCCCAGCTAGCTCCATGAGGGCAAACCCTTGTCTTGTCTTAGCACTCATCTATCTTTACCTCCTATACCAGTGTTTCTCACAATAAGGACCTAATCAATATCTGTGAAATGAGTGAAGAAATGAATGGAGCACAAATTGACATGGTGCTAGACAACCAGTTATGCTGAAGTTGACCCATCCTAAAACAATTCCCCCCTTTTTCAGGTGAGTAGGTAACAGAGTCACCAATATTGATACAAGTCCACAGTTTATTCAGATTTCCTTAGTTTTTACCCTATATCCTTTTTCTGTACCAGAATCTCATCTAACATACCACATTACATTCATTTGTCATGTCCCCTTAGGCTTCTCTTGGCTGTAATAGCTTCTCAGACTTGCCTTGTTTTCAATGACCTTGATGGTTTTGAGGAGTCCTGGTTAGTGTCCATTCTAGTGTTCCAAAAGAATGTCCTTCTATTGGAATTTGTCTGATGTTTTTCTCAGGATTAGACTAGCAGTATGGGTTTTGGGGAGAAAGACCACAGGTAAAGTGCCATTTTCAATATATCAAGGGCACAGAGAGTCAACATGACATCACTGTCGATGTTAACCTTGATCACCTAATTGAGGTAGTCAAGTTTCTCTACTGTAAAGCTACTTTATCCCATTGTCTCCCTGGAAAGAAGTCACTATGCACAGCTCACACTTCAGGAGTGTCGGGTTATGGTCCCCTTTGTTGAGGTTGGAATAGCTACATAAGTTATTTGGAATTCTGCACAGATTTGTCTCTTCTACCCTACTTATTTAATTAGTCATTTATAGATATCAATATGGATTCATGGATATTGATTTTATACTTTGGGTACTACTTTATTTTTTTGCTCAAATTGTTCCTGTTTTGGCCACTTGGAGTGCTTTCAGTTGGTCCCTATGTCCCTTTGACAGGCTACTATTGTAGGTTTTTTCCATGTTTGTTTCTTTTTGAGCACTTCTTGTGCACTGGCACTACAGGATACTCGAAGCTCATCTTGTGTGTTTCCTGTTCTAGTCCTAGAATCAGTCATTTCTCCAATGAGCCCTACTTCCTTTTATTAGAGGATGGTATTAGAAACCAAGATCTGGGCACAAGGCGACCTGTTTCCTTTAATTTCTTAATTTAAAAATTGCCAGAAAATTTAAACTTGTTTTGCTCATATATTTCTGTTGGACAGCACTGTTTTAGCATCTCTATCCTAAAAATGCCTTCTTTTAATCCCACCTCCTCTCAAACTCATGACCCAATTTTCTTCTTCCTTTCAGAATAACTTTTAAAAATGAGAACCAGGGCCGGCCAAGTGGCTCAGTTGGTTAAGAGCTTGCTTAAGAGTGCGAGCTCTGAGCAACTGGGTCACTGGTTTGATTCCCACATGGGTAAGTGAGCTGTGCCTGAGCTGAGCTGCTGCTGTGCTGCCAACAGGTGGCAGGATGGCTCAGCTGGTGAGAGCACGTGCTCCTAACAACAAGGTTGCCAGTTCGACTCCTGCATTGGATGGTGGGCTATGCCCACCCGTAACTAAGACCGAACTCGGCACCTTGAGCTGAGCTGCCACCTGGATGGCTCAGTGGATACAGCATGCGCTCTTAACAACGAAGCTGCTGGTTCGACTCCCACATGGGCAGGTGGCTCTGCAACTAAGATTGAACACAGCACCTTGAGCTGAGTGGCTGCGAGCTCCCCGTGGGCGGCTAGATGGTGACTGGACTTGGAGCTGAGCTAGCTGCGCCCTCCACAACTAAGATTGAAGGACAACTTGGCTGTTCTCCTCCCCCAATTCCCCAATTAAAAAAAAAATGAGAACCAGCAGTCACTGCCTTTACTCCTTCATCACATGCTGTTATTTAACTCCCTGCAATCTGTCTTCCACCCACTCCACTGAAGTTACTCCCTCCAAGACCACCAAGAATCTCTTAATATTGCTCAGGTCTTTCCTGCTGAATCTTTGGCACTGCTGAGCACACCTTTGTTGTAAAGCTTTGGCTTCCGTGACCGCTCCCTGTTGGCATAACCTCCCATTTCTCTGACCGTTTCTAAATTCCTCAGCAGCCTTGTGGAAGCTGCTCCTTAGGGTCTGGTGTTCTGTCTTCTGGCCTCCTTCCCATCAGTCTGATATTTTCCTCCTGGGCATGTTCACCCACTCCCACACTGTCATTACTACAGAACAAAGTTAATATGCACTAAAGTAGCACCCATGGCCCTCCCTGGACCAACCCCCCCCCCCAGGTCCAGCTCCAGCTGCAGCACCCCTCTGTGGACTTAGACCCCCTAAGGCTTGTCTCCTCGGCTGGTACTCCACTTCTTTCTGCTTAAATGCTAACTCCACATGAAGAATTAACTGCTCTTCCCTCTGCCTTCTCCATATTGGATGTGTACTAGTTAAGATCTTTTGGTTGCAAGCACAAACACGAACTGGCTAGCCAAACAAAAGAGGGGACTTATTAAATGGGTGCAGAGGAATGCCACGGTGTCTGTCAGGGTCTAGCTGGAGGCAGAAAGGTGGACACAAAAGAGTAGTTGATGACAGTTTTTAAAAGGGACTGGTCAGAGTTAAGGGAACTTACGGGAGACAGTGCAGTACTCAGGGCTAGCAACAGCACTGTTTGCCACCAGGCCTGAGGAACAAGGGAAGGAGGCCAGGACCACCAGCCAGGAGGCTAGTACTGGGAAGCTGCTAACCCATAGCCCAGCAGGTAGGAAGCCAGGAAAACAAATACCTCAAACTCTCTCTCCTGCCCTCAGGTCTCCTGCCAGTCCCTCCCATCAGCTGAGCCCAACAGGAAGCCAGAGGGTTTTGCATTCTGTGGTGGCCAGCCTCCCAGGACACAGAGCAGGACGCAGAAGGGTGGAGAGTGGATATATAGAGGGGCGACACTCTTCGGCCCCAGTCCTAAGATTGAAGGAAGAGCTGCATAACCAAAAAACCAGGTCTGAAAGGTGTCAACCACACAGCGAACAGGGCCAAGGCCCAACAGATTCAGCTGGTAAAGATACAACATACTCCATTTGCTTCTGAGTTTACTTACATAGACTGCAGCAGGAAGGTTAGCCAAAGGTGCCAGCTCCACGCGGTCATTGTTGCTCACACCAAAAAGGATGACATGGAAACCAAAGAGCTGATGACTGCAGCACAAGTTGTGGGATATTTCTTTGCTGAGGAGCCAGTTCTAGACTCAGCTAAGTTGATTTATAGTCAGCAGCTCTACTCAAAGGAAGGTGGGGCGGAAAGCCTGACAGTCTCCCATGGGATAAGTAGGTGAGTGGACATGGCCTTGAGGTAGCACCTCATAAGCATCCCATCCTCTCTCATTCCTCAGATAGGCTGTGGGTCAAGCCGTTGCCCGCGTGGCCCATGTGGATATGTGCCAGGGCACCAAGGCAGAGCTCTGCCCCATGGAAGGCTCTTAGGCGACTCCACAGACCTCAGTGGCACAAAGCTGGAGAGCTTCTCTCTAAAGCACCAGGTCTCAGGTGACTTGGCCTCGACCATTCTCTCTCTTCCAATTTTCAGATTCTTGGGAGAGAATTCGGCTGCCCCTACCTTGGTCTGGTGTGGACACCATCAGCTGTGGCCAGTGAATAGACATGGGCTCTGGGCCTATCCCCATGTGCCTGGCAGCTTTCAGGGACAGGCTGCATCCCTGTCAGGCCCCTACTTGATTCTGCTTTGACATAGTGTCATTTCTGTCTCATCTATGGGCAGGGAAATCAAGAGAGGTCTTTAAGGACAGAACAGAGACAGAGTGGTCGATGTGACGCTAACCATAGACCGTGGGCAGTGGGTAGAAGCAAGCTCTGGCCCCACCAGAGGTTAGAGCTTCTTTTAAAGACCCAAGCATAAAGCTGTGTGTATGTACAGCAATTAATATTTGCAGATCACTTAGAAAGAAATAATGTCAAATTTATTGTCAAAGTTAACTGTAAGTTCACAATGATAAGGGAAAATTACATGAGGAACATTTCCACCGTCAGTTGGAAGAGTAAGCAGAGAGCATGGTCAGGAGGGACTAAGGGAAGCCCAGTTTGACCCATGGACACTGAGGCCTAGCTCTGCTGGTTAAGAAGCAGGTTAATAACTTGACAATAGGTTAAAAAACATACCCCTGGCTAACAGGGAAGAAAGGGACTGTGGTCTTTTTCTCCCCGTCTTTAAATGTTTCTAGGGTTTCTAGGGACACACAGGCATGAAGACCTTTCTAAACAGTAAAGACGTCACCTCTGCTTGCTGGACCCAGCAGAACCCCTCAAATGCCTATGCCCAGTGGGGAAGCCCTGTGGGCAGGCCGCCCCATGAGTACCCCTACAGCTTGGTGGGCTGTGGGGGGGTGAGGTGGCCAGGCCCGCTGGGTGGGGGCAGCACCATGGGCAGTGAGTTGCTGCCCCTTTCGTGCCAGCATGTGTCCAGGATGGGGTAGAGCTTGCCCTGGAAGTCAGCCTGGAATGTGTAGAGTGGCCGTAGGTCATCCGGGCGGTCAGCATCAAAGAAGGTGAGCTCTCCCTGCTCGTAGTGCAAATAGACACCAATGCGGTGGGGGTGGCCAGCCACAGGCAGGGGCACCCTTGGGCAGCCAAAGGCCTCGTACACCCGGCCCTCCTTCAGGCCGATGAGCCACACGCCATGCTCTGGGGACTTGTTCAGCTTGCCCTTGCGACTGGCTGTGCCCTTGATGACCCCCAGGCGCCAGTCGCTCTTGCTGCCCACCACCACCTCCCAGTAGTGGCGGCCACAGGAGAAGCCCCGGCTGGCCAGGACACAAGTGCTATAGTCGAAGCGCTCAGGCTGGCTGGCACATCGTTGGGCCAGGAGCCCGCACTGCACCACCGTGTTGCCCTTGGAGAGCTCAAGGAGGGGGTGGGCAGTGGCGGGGTCCAGCTTGAGAGGCTCTGGAGCTAGGAAAGAGCAGAGAAGACATGTTTTCAAGCCACACAGACTGCAACAGACCCTGCCCCACAGGAGGCCGATGGGAGGCCCTGAGCTCCTCAGGAGAGGAACTATAATATATTGTCCTCATCTCTGGATCTGCAGGGCCTAGAAGGGGCCAGGCACAGAGTAGAGACCATAAAGATGTTTGCTGAAGAAATGAATGATGCCTGAAGGGTGGGAAAAACAAACAGCTGCTAGCAAGGCCTCGTAAGGGACATAGTGCAGGCCTGCCTAAGGCAGAGGTGTGATGGAAGGTCCTGGAAGAAAGCCTGTGCTCCACAGCTAAACTCCCCAGGTTCTCTGGAAAATTCATAACAACCACAGTTGTTTTCTTTGATACCCTAGTAGCCTATTCAAGGACAAACATACCAACTGGCTCTTTGCTAGCTTCTAGCTAAACAGTTTATACCCAAAATGTGCAAACAACATTCACGATTCAGAGATTATCTGTGGTTTTTTCTCTCCCCCTTTTTCTCATATAAACGCTGTTTTTGTCTTTGTTGGATGAACTCAGTCTATTGATTGATCTCCCTTATGTGCCAGTAATGAAGGAGTTAATTAAATGTCTTTGAGTTACTTATTTGACAGACCAATAGCTACATTTATAAGCACTAAAGTATCTGCACACACACATACATACATGTATGTATATCTATAAATCTGTAGCCTAGCAAGGTAGATGTTCATAGCCCCTCTTTACAGATGAGGAAACTGAGGCTCAGAAATTATACAACTAACCCTGGTTAGTAGGAAATGGAGCTGAGCTTGAACCCAAGCTGTTTGGTGGAACCCCACTCCTGTGCTGTCACCACTAGCCTATGAGGGCCTCCCTTCCAGTTCTCTGCACCTTAATGCTGGCAGCCCTCAGGAAAGAGGAGGCGTTGGGGCCTCACCTGGTAGAACCTTGCGGAAGAGCCTTTTCCATACGGTCAGCTTGATGTCGGCCTGGTGGAGGCCTGGTTTGAAGGAGATGGGACTGAACACGCCTTCCAAGGGCCGGGCCTGCTGGAGCTCAGTTCTGGGGGCAAGAGTTTGCAGCGGTGGCTATCCACACACTCCTTTGCCCTTTCACGTGACCCTGCTTGCCTGGCAAACCCATCCTCTCCCTTCTCAGCTATCCCGCCCATATACTGCCTTTGCCAATCTCCCTCCTACAGTCCCCATTCCTCTGTGTTATTTCTGTAGCTTGTGTGAACTTCTGTTGTGCTAAGTACCCACAGTGACGTAAATCTAGTTCACTGTCCGCCCCCCACCAGTCTGTGACCCCTGAAGGCAGGGACATGACCTCATCTCTGTGTTCCCTGGGCCCAGTACAGAGCCAAATGTGGGCAGCTGCTCCCGAGGCACTGGTGAAACTGACGGGAGGAACCAGTGGAGAGGAGACAGCTGTGCCCGCAGCCGCCAGACCCGTGCTGAGAGGTCTCTCCCAGGTGATTACCTGGAGGCCATGGAGTGGTACTTCTGGAAGACAAGAGAGAGGTGGATTAGGGCATGGCAGAGGCTGTGCAGAAGCCAGTAGGAAGGGGGGGCTCCTGGGACCCTGGGGGCCTTGCCATGGGAGACACTCCCTTATCCACTCACCCGGATAAACTCGTAGTGACTCTCATTACCAAACTGCTCCAGCACATGCTCAGCTTGGACCAGCCGCTCCCGCGTGCCCCGGGCCTGCTCCACCTGCATGTCCAGGGAGGCCATGAGGCCGCGGGTGTGCCCCTCCAGCCCCTCCAGGCAGCGGGCCTTCTCCTCGTCTACCAGGTGGTGCAGCTCCTGGAACTCATGGCGGATCACCCAGCTGAAGACGTCGGACTCATTCTGAGACAAGGAGGGCCTGTCATGGCAGGAGCCACAGCGGAGCCACTTGGCGATGACTGATCTCCGTGTCCCCACAGCCTAGCAGCTTGGGCCTTCCTGACTGGGCTGGTCCTGGTGGTACCTGAGTTCCAAGGCTCCAGCCCAGGTGTTCACACTGTGCCTGGGGCCATGGGGGTGGGCAACCGTGGAGGGCGGAGGCTGGGCCCCAGTTCCCATTTCAGAGCATGCGGCTCTGCTTTCCCCTGTCTTAACCTTAAGTGTGCAAGTAAGATTTTGCTTTATCACAGGGTTCCACAACTGAAAAAAGTCTGAAAGGTCCCGAGAGAGCGGGCTTTGGGGTGCGATAGCCAGGATTCCTATGTGATCCCGAGTTCTGTCTCCATCGGGCAGGGTAATGCTGCCTTCCTCTTAAGGGTGAGGGGTGCTTAGGGATACTGGGCTCCCGCTCCCACTTCACAACCATCTGCAGGGCCCGGGCTCCACATCCTCCCAGCCCCAGTGTGCCTCTCACTGAGGAAAAGCAGACAGCCAAGGAGGGATCTGGCCTTCCCAGGCCTGTGGGATACTGAGCAGGCACCACACAGACTGCCAAGGTCAAGTTGCCACAGAAGGCAGGAGGCGGGCAAGTCATGCCCTCGCTTTGAGCTGTTTACCTCTGGGGCTTAGGTTCTGGGTTATCTCAGTCCCAAGGACATGGGGACACAAGCCAACTTGGAGACAGTCCTGACAACTGGGTTGAATTCCCCTGAAAGGATTTGCACCTTCCCCACCCTGCCCTGGAATGCTTTGAATTCTGGCTTTGTATGGAAGGCATGGATTCATATAAAGGACAAATTAGAACTGGGCTCTGCAGGAAAGGGAAGGTAGCCAATGCCAGGGCAGAGACAGAGGGAAAGGGCACTCACGACAATCCGGGTCCTGTTGTTCACCAGCTTGGCAATGTGCTCATCCACCTTCTTCTGCTCCTGCTGCAGGTCAGAGATGAGGCCCGCGAGATCCTCCTGGGGGCAACGTGCCATGGCCCCGTTAATGCCCGACCCCTTCACCCTCTCAGCTCCCTGGGGTCAGTCGTGGGTCTCGCCCTTTTAGGGAGCATCCCAATGGCCCCTAGCACTCCCAGTGGAACAGGATAGGGACCAGAACTACCCAGGTGCCCTTGACCTCAAAATAGTTAAGATTTTTCAAGAATATTTCACATTGGTGGTAGGAACTGCCAAGGCAGAAGAGGATCTTCATGTCATCCCTTTCCAAGACATGTTATGACAGCCACCTGAAAGTCACCATACAACATCCAAGAGAGGGGATTGCCAGTCTGAAGCCAATACTCCCTGCATAAAATGATGCCCAAACTCTCCAGTCACCAGGAGATCCAGAATTAGTGGGCATTTGATCAAGAGTCATCACAAAAAGGATGTCCCCTAGTGCATGTGGTAGCCCAGGTTATATCTGGTGAGTCCCCACACCCTATGTAGATCTGAATCCATCCCTGGCAGACTTGGGCCCAGCCTAGATTTGGGTCCCCTCAAGGATGAAGTAAACTCACTTCTCCTGGGCTGCCCTGGCTCCAAATCTGCCCTAGCCTTAGGGTCCAAGCAGGATCACTTAGGCCACCATCTGGCTGCCCTACATGACCAGGGTCCTGCTGGTTTATACCTGTGGAGTGTACAGACTCTGGCTTAGATAGTTTCCAAGCAGAAGTCAGCTGCAAGAGCCTTTTGGGAAGGATGCTGGGTAAAGAATAAAGCCAGCATGGGGATAAATGGACACAAAGTCCTTGCTCTGGATAAGGAGGCATCAGATGTCACAGCGGTCCAAGAAAGGCATTCCAACGGTAATCCTCCCAAGGTAGAAAGGGATGGGGCTAGTTTTTTCGCAGCAAGTGGGCTATAGTGACAGGGAACAGAATTATGAAAATAAAGTATCACAAGGTCTCAATCAATATCTGATAAAGGAACGTAACTTAGTCACATCACACTGAAAACCCACATTCAAAAACCAAGACCCGGGCCGGCCGAGTGGCGCGATGGTTAAGAACTGGCTTGGGACGCCAGAGGGCCCCGGTTCAGATCCCACATATGAGGGCCAGTGACACTGCCCGGCGACTGATCTGCCTCTCCCGGGAAGAGCGCAATGATGGTGCCAACTTGGGCCAGTGAAGCAATGTCCTCCACAACTAGACTGAAGAAAAAAAACAACAGCAACTTGTCTGTTCCCCATCCACCAATTCCCCAATAAAAAATCTTTAAAAACAAAACAAAACCAAGACCCAAGCTGGGCTCCCAGCTCCTAGTCAGAAATAACGATCAGGCTCCAAAGTGTTTCCTTTTCTCCCAGGAAGTTGTCTGCCAATAAAATGCAGGTGTAATTTCATTATACTGCAATTGGGCTTCCTCCTTCCATACTCCCCTAAAACTACTCTTGCCAAAGTAATCGATTCTTACTGCTAAAGTTGACAGACTCATTTCAATACTCAGCAAACATTTCACACGTTAGCTTGCTCTCATTAAAATGCTCTGATTTTGGGCCGGCCGAGTAGCTCAGTTGGTTAAGAGCTCGCTTGGGAGCACCAGCTCTGAGCAGCAGGGCTGCGGTTCGGGTCCCACATTAAGGGTCAGTGACGCTGCGCCCTCTACAGCTAAAATGGTGAACAACAGCTCGACCTGGAGCTGGGCTGCTGTGAGTCACCGGCAACATCGTAAGCTGCAGCGGTGCCATCAGCTACATGAGTGGCTGGCAGCTGGCGAGAGCTGCTGTGAGCCGCAGTGAGCGGCCGACCAATGACCAGCGACTGATTGCCTCACCCTGGAAGAGCACCAATGATCATACCAACATGGGCCAGTGAAGCCACGTCCTCCACAACTAGACTGAAGAACAAAACAGCAATTTGTCTACCTGTCTGTCCCCCTTCCTTGATTCCCCAACGCTGTTCCCCTCCCCCAATTCCCCAATAAAATCTTTTTTAAAAAAAATGCTCTGATTTCCAGGAGGCCATATGCAGCCAGTGTTCCTGTTCCCTTTGTTGCTTCTTTCTGTCCCCTTTTTGGATTCCTCTCTCTACCCAAATCGTAAACCCTGGTGCTCCTGGGGCATTATCAGTGTCTTTCCTTATCACTCTGTTGGCTCTCCTGGTGGGCCTGTTCCACTCCTGTGGCTTCAGTTACCACCCGTATGCAGATGACGCCCAGCTTCTTATCCCCAGCCTCACTCTCCAGCAGAGGGATCGTACTACACCACAACCCTGCTTAAAACCCTCCAGTCCTCCCCCCCCCCCACCATGGTTCTTTGAATAAACTACAAACCCCATCATGTGTCACACAGGCCTTTCCATGACCCAGCCCCTTCTTACTGCACTTACCCCATCTTGCTCCCATCTTATTATCCCTTGAGCTTAATGAAATGACTTATAAATCCTCAAATGTGCCATGCTGTTTGTCTCCTAGTCTTTTGCATGTGCTGTCTTTATACTTGGAATGCTTTTCCTCCCTTCTTTTCCTATCAAGTCCTCCTTGTGGTTCAAGTCTTGACTTAGTCCACTTCCTCCAGGAAGCCTCCCCTGACCACCTGAGACCATGCAGGAGCATATTCCAGGTAGTCTCACCATTGCCTGTATTTCATTTTGCACCCAACACATGAGACTCTGTCAGACCCCCAGGCTGTGAGATCCCCCAGGGCAGGTGAACCTCTTGCCCACTACTGTACCATGAGCACTAGCACAGCGCCCAGCACAGATTAGATGCCCAGTAACGTTTGTGGGTAGGAGGCGCTGGTGGACGACGTGGCTGGCCCTGTGCACGTGTCCTACTTGTCCCCTAGGGTTGAAGGAGCAAAGAAATGCTGCCCAGAGCACTCAGGTAGGAAACCACTGGACCAGCTTACAGGGGCCCCTCTGCCTGAAGCTCTGGGTACTCTTCCTTTTCCTGGTGCCCTCATCTGTATTTTGTCATTCCTCGCCTTTAAGCCCCATTCCCCTCAAACACCAGACCAGGTCCCTATAACCCTTCCTGCCCTTTCCTGATCTGCTGACAGTAGAAAGAAAACTGGTCTTGCTTTGAGTCCTCGCTCTGCCACTGACAAGCTGTCTGACTTTGGGTAAGACCCTTACATTCTCTGAGCCTCACTTTCCTCATTTGTAAACTGTAATAACAACCCCACCCTTCATAAAGCTTAGATCAATGTACTAACCTAAGATGGTATCACTGTTACTGTTATTATTTATCTTACATGATGATCTGCTAGATCCGAGGCAAAGGTCCAGGAGAGCAGGAATCTATTGATACCACAAATATATTTTGAGCATTTACAATGTGCCAGGCACAGAAATACCCTAGGGAACAAAGTCCCTGACCTCGTGTCTGAGAGTGCGGTACCAAGAGGGCTCAAGAAACGAGGGCTGCAAAGAAAAATAAAGCAGAGAAAGGGCTAGCACGTGACGCAGGGGGTCCTCCACCACTCTTACAGCTATAATCCCCAGCACCTGCTCAGAACGTGATGAATGAAGAAATGCTCTGGAGTTCTGCTCCAGGACAGGGCTGGAGGGAACTCGAGTCCTGGCTCGGGACCCTTCTGTGCGGAGCGATGGCGCCAGAGAGTGCAAGCGCTGGGCTCCCCGAGTCCCCAGGGTGGCCCGGCTCCCCATCCCCCAGCAGCCTTCCTGCCCACCTTCATACGGCTGTAGACAGTGGAGACGGGCGTGACCCGGTGGTGCTGGTGGGAGCCCAACAGGCCGCAGAGGCCGCAGATGAGCTCCTGGTCCTTCTCGCAGAAGAGGCTGAGTGGGTTCCGGTGCTGCGCGCAGACTTTGGGCTCTGGATCCGCGGGGAGCCGCAGGGCTTCGATCACCCGCGCCAGGGAGACGTTGGGCGGGGAGCTGCTGCCATCTACCTCCTGCCGGCACACGGGGCAGCGCAGCAGCTCGTAGTCCAGGTGGCGAGACAGGGACACCAGGCAGCCTTTGCAGTAGGAGTGGCCGCACTGCAGCATTAGGGGCTCCTTGAAGACCTCGAGGCAGATGGGGCATTGAAGGCGATCCTCCAGCTCTTGCACGCACATCCGCCACGCCATCCACAGTACGGGCTGGAACACAGGGGGCCTTCCTGAGCCACCTCCCTCCCGTCCCTCTGCCTCCAAATCCCTAGAAAGGACCGCTGGAAATTAAGAGGGCCTTATAGACTCCAGTCCTGGATTCCAGTCCTTATGACCTTGAGTCCTCTCCCATCTTTAAAACAAAGGGCTTAAATGAAAAAATATGGTCACTTAGAGATATATGATTCTACATTTTTTACTCAGATTTGGAGGTAAACATGAAACGTGCCATATGCAGGGTCATTTGGAGTGACACAAGTAATGGAAACTCCAGCCACAGCAGGGGTCCTGACCTAGAACTAGAACTGTACAGCAAAAACAAGCAAAGGTCCTCCCCACTTTCTAGATCAGTGTTCAAACTGGCGAGCCACTGCTGGAAACAGTAATAGAGATTCCTGAATCACCCCTTCACACATCTCCAGTGAGACCCAGACATCTATATTTACAATAGACACTCCTAGGTCATTCTAAAGCAGAGAGTTTTGTCTGAGAACACTCTTTCGAGGAATCGGAGACTGAGGAGAGCTATATCTTAATCTCCCACCCCGTTCTATAAAAACTGATCAGCTCTAAGAGAGAAGCACCAAACCCAAGAAGAGCCCCTGCACGGAACTGCCTGGCTTCTCACCCTCAAACCAGCATCACTGACCCAACTGGCTTGGCCTCTTCTCCCCAGGATGGGACAGCAGGAGTGGAGACCTGAGGGCTGCAGCTGGAGCCTGCTCTACCACCAAGTCTCTGCCCCTTTCCACCTCCTCTTTCCCAGCAACACCCCCATGTCCTCAAGGTCACCCAGAATCAGGTGGAAACTGGGCTGCATCACGGGACTGGGGAGGCAGCCTCTGCTGGGCCGGCTCTGATAACTGTAACAATCAGGTGCTTGCTTTGGCCAGGCAAGGGGAAGGGGCAGAGACAGAGAGACTGGGCATCCATTCACACCAGGCAGACCCCAAACGGGAATGGGCTGTGCTCTGACACAATCCTCCTGAATCTCTCTCTCTTTTTAAAAGATATTTTCATTTACTTATTTAGATGTTTTAATTGTTTTAACTTCTAAAAAGTGCACAAATCTTAACCACACACCAGATATACACTTTATATGGATACTCACTCTCAAGGTCAAGATACAGAACACATTTCTAGGACTGAGGAGCTCCTCTCATGCTGCCCCTCAGTCAGAAGCTCTAACAAGAATAGCCACTATCATGACTCATGTTATCATAGGTTACGGTGGTCTGGTTTTAAATTTCAAATGAACAGAATCACATAGTATGTATTCTTTTGTGTCTAACTTCTTTACTCAGTATTATTGTGTTGGGAACTTTTTTATATGAAAACTTTCAAAAGTTTAGAAGTTCAAAGTCATTTTGGTTATGCAGTTAAGAATATACTATATATGCTGTGTATATAATATGCACATCATAATGTACTATACATACCCCGGGGGCGTGGAGGGAAATGATTGATTGGAAAGGAAAGGAGGGGAGAGGCCCTCCAGGAGTGTTAAGTAACAAGATCTGGAACACAACCCCCATGTCTGCCAGCAGGGAGGCCTCCACCCCAGTGACAAGCAAGACTCAGGTCTGGTATAGGCAGGTAGAAAGCTAATTTTATTTGTTAATTCAAGAAATATTTATTGAGAACCTGCTATATATCAAGCATTGAGCTGGGTATTAAAAAGCAAGACAAGGTTTCTGTCCTTTTGGAGTTTATAATATATGGGGGTAGGAGTGGTGTAAGGTCATAAATAAACAAATTAATATAATAGTGTTAAATGTAATGTAGGAAGTAAACAATGTGGTGAGAAAGGGGGATGGGGTGACGGGTTGTGTGAGGTACACCTTAGCAAGGAGCAGGGCGATGTCTTCAAGGAGGGATGGTTGAGCTGAGACCTGAAGGACATACAGAAGCCAGCCACCCAAAAAGATACGGGAGGGTAGGCCAGGCAATGGGTCAGCAAGTGCAAACGTCCTGAGGCCGGAAAGCACTCGGTATTTGTGAGATACACTAGAGAGGAGCCCTGGGTAGCTGGGATGTAGTAAGGGAGCGCAAACATCAGAAGATGAGGCCAGAGAGGGCAAGGACGGCTTGTAGATTAGGGCAAAGGTTTGGATTTTATTGGGTCTTC
>NW_017731457.1:1993347-2023792 GCF_001890085.2 Hipposideros armiger | reverse complement strand
CCATCCATGATGCAAGACTGATTTATATTTTTAAAAGCTCACTCCAGTTGCTGTGTAGGTAATGGGTAACAGTAACTTAAGCACCAGGGTGGGTGGGTGATGAAGCCGATGACATATAGAGAACACTGAGGTGAACAAAGTAGAAGGGGATGGAGTTAGATGCCTGAGAACATCTAGATGGAGGAACTGAGTAGCCCCATGGTCTGCAGGCTTCAGCAAACAACAGAATCACCTGGAGGGCTTGTTAAAACACAAATCTCTAGGCCCTGGCCCCAGCATTTCTGATTCAGGAGTACAGGAATGGGCCCAAGAATTTGCATTTGTAACAAGCACTGATGCTGCTGGTCTGGGGACTGACTACTCTTTGAGAACCACTGAAAAAGGCAGCTGGAGCTCCAGCACTTGGGGGGCCCTAGGCTGGCCAGGAATTATGTGATATTTATATCACATACTTAAACCTATGGGAATGGTTGGGATCTCCCAGGGATTGAAAATAGAGAAGGGCAGGGGTCCAAGGAAGACCCTGAGGTTGCTAACGTTGAGAGGTCAGGAAATGGACGATGACTTCTGAGAAGGGACAGCCAGTGAGACAGGAGGAACATCAGGAGAGTGTGGTGACTAGGAAGCTTTGGGAAGCAAAATAGCCCCCCAAAGATATCCATGCCCTAACTCACAGATTCTGTGAGTGTTACCTTCCATGGCAAAAGCGCTTTGAGTATGTAATCATGGTCATAGACCTGAATTACCTGGTGGGTCCAATTTAATCACATGACACCTTAACAGCAGAGAGCTTTCTCTAACTGGAGTCAGAGAGCTGCTCCAGAAGAGGAAGTGAGAGGATTCCAAGCATGCGAAGGATGCAGCACGCTGTTGCTCACTGAGATGTCAAGGCCGATGTGCAAGGACGGGGGAGAGGCCCCTAAGAGCTAAGGGTGGCCCCCAGCTGACAGCCTGCAAGGACATGGGGACCTCAGTCTCAGAGCTGCAAGGATCTGGATCTGTCAACAACCTGAATGAGCTTTGAAGTGGATTTCCTCACCCAAGCTTCCAGTCAAGCTGATGTTTTGATTTTAACGTAGTGAGATCAACGTCACTTCTAACTTACAGAACTGTGAGAGAATAAATAGGTGTTGCTTTAAACAGCTAGGTTTGTGGTAATCTGCTGTGATAGTGATAGAAAATAAATACAGATGCCAAGAGACAGGAGCATTTAAAGGTCAGAGAGGTCAACTTCGTCAAATGCTGACAAGAGTCCAGTAATCTGAGGACAAAGAGGTGTGCCTGATGGATTTGGCAACAAGAGCAGTCTAGGTGGCACGGAGCAGGGGAAAGTGGTATGTTAGAGTGGGTTGAAGAGAAAATGGAAGGTAAGGAAGTGCAGACAGAGTAGATGAAAAAGCCTCTGCAGCAACTCTTTTGAGAAGCTTTTCTGTGAAGAGTAGGAGTAGAGCCACCTATAATAGGAGGGAGAAAAAGGGAGGCTCACTTGTTTGTTTAATGCTTTTTGTAAAAAAATTAGTTTCAGGTACAAAACAACATAATGATTAGACATTTAGACCCCTCACAAAGTGATAATTCCCTAAGTCTACTACCCCTCTGACATCCTACATAGCTATTACAATATCACTGACTATATTCCCTATGCTGTACTTTGCATCATATACATATATAGAGGGTGCCAAAAAATGTATACACATTTTAAGAAAGGAAAAAACAATATTAAAATTATAATACTCAATATATACTGATAACAAAAGACGAATACAAGTCATGTGTATACATTTTTTTGGCACCCCTGGAATATATACATATGTGTGTGTGTATGTGTGTGTATCTATATATAAATATAGTTGACATTCCACATTATTCTGCATCAGCTTCAGGTGTAGCGCAGTGGTGAGGCAGCTACATAACCTATGAAGTGATCCCCAGGAAGGCTCATTTGTTTTACGGTAGGAGATTTGCAGACACATATGAGCTGAAGGACTCGATCCAGCAGTCAAGGCAAGATTGGTGCAGGAGAGAGGGGGTACCCAAAGTCCTTGAGCAGGCAAGAGCGCAAGGACCCAGGGAATAAGCCCAGAGAACAAACCGGAAGGGCTGGGATCCAGGGCCATTCTTCCTTTGCACTAAGAGGCCCAGTGCAGGTGCTCAGATTTTGTGATGGGAAAGTGAGAGACATCACCTTGTTTTCTCAGGAACTGGTCAGTTTGACTTTTAAAGTCCTATCCCGGCCTAAACTCGAAAAGGAAAAGGAAAGGAAAGAAGGTGGGAACAACTTTCTGCCGCCAGGCCAGACCCTTCCAGCAGCACGCCGACTCTGGACCCTCCCCCTCACCTGCACGCTTCAGCCACGCGCCCCACCACGTGACCCCCTTCCCCAATCACGTGCCCCACAGCTAACCCTCACCACCAGCGCGTCGGTTCCCCACGCCTTCCGCCACGTAATCCACCGCGCGCTACGCCACGTTCTACGGGTCCCCGCACGTGCCCCAACGTGCATCGCACGCCCCTGTCACGTGCGCCGCCGGGCCTTCAGTGGGTCGGAGGGCCGTTTGCTGCTGTTGGGACGAAGGGATGAGCTTCTCGCGCCCGCTGACTGGAATGCCGGTGTCCGAGGCTAGCGGCCGGGTAAAAAGGGGGCGGTTGGGTCGCAGCCTTCGGGAATCTCCGGAGTTGCTGGCAGTGGGAGAGCGGTGGGACTGAGGGTTCATATGCGCGGACATGGTGGGGAGAGCTGGTACCCCGGGAGTCCCACGAGGAGACGGCACCCCTGGCCAGGTGAGGGTCCTGGCGCTGGTGAGTCAGGGGCCGGGGTGACGGAGTCGAGGTGCCGTCTGAGGGCTCTAAGGCTTGTGTTTCATTCCCCACAAGTCTCCGTACCAAAGGTTAAGTCAGTGGATGCTGGACATTTCTGGGGACCGGGGCGTGCTGAAGGATGTTGTCCGAGAGGGCGCTGGCGAGCTGGTGACACCGGATGCTTCAGTGCTAGGTATGGCCCGCGGCCCGCTACCGTTTGTCCTCGGGAAGCTGGCGATATGAGGACTGGTAGTTAGGAGGGTAGCAAGCGTTTCACTGCACTTTGGGGGTAGAGGAGAGGCTACGTTTAAGAAGAAAATAAACTAGCATTTTTATCGTGTAGAACATGCTGTGATAGAATTGGGGCTTTAAGGGAAAGCTAGGGAACCCATATCCCCTTTGCATGACGCCACAGTGAGCAAGGAACACTCCGAGGCCCACCAGCCAAGCTCCTGAACCTCAGGGCCAAAGGGCAGCCGTCCAAACGTTAAGCGAAAATTTGTTCGTATCGCTCAGGGTGTGGAGCAGTCACCAGCGTATCTAATTCTATCGTTTGTGTGTGATAATTAAAGAGACGTGATGTTATAGAGGTGAAGGTATTCTTGGTCCATTTTTCTCACCCTATGTTTCCTGTGGCCTAGTGAAATATTCTGGATACCTGGAGCACATGGACAAGCCTTTTGATTCTAATTGCTTTAGGAAAGTTCCCCGGCTAATGAAACTTGGAGAGGGTAAGTTCAGATGAACTGGAAGAGCAGGGCTTGTTTGGGGAAGTTGGTGAAGGACAATGCCCTAGGACTGGAAAAATGTCAGGAATGCAGATCCTTTGAGTCGGTTTTTTCTGAGGCTGGGTTTTGCTAAACCAGCCATGTTCTCTCCCACAGTCCCCCTCGAGACCTTGGTACTTGGGAGATGGCCTACCTGGCAGGGTTATCTTTGCATCCTGACTTCACCGTTGGGCATTGCATTTTCATTTGTTCATTTATCAAGTAAACATCTGTTGAATGCTTACTGCCCACAATGCATGGTGACAAGAGAGGATGTACCCAGATGATTAGAACATCCCGGCCAGTGTGGTGGTACAGATTGGCCCACATTCAGACAACTAACCTGGCAGAAGCGGATAAATTCCTGGGAGGTATAAGGCAATGAGTGTTGTAAGAGTACATAATGATGACACCATTAATTCCAGCTGGGAAGATCAGGGAAGGCTTCATGGAACAAGAGGCATGTGAAATGAGCCCTGAAGTTTGAATAAGATTTCAATCAGGGCTGCACCTGGGCATGGGGTGAGGAGGAAGACGTTGCAGGAAAAAAGAACTGTGTGGACAAAGATGTAGAGGCCAGAATGCTACAGAGCCCAGAGAAGTTAAGAGTTAGGCATGGTGGTGGTGGTGGTGGGAAACAAGCTGAAAAATGAGTTGGGACCACAGTGTAGAAGGTTTGGAATATTATTTGGAGAGACTTGGATGTAAAGGAAGAAGAAATGGATAGCATTGCAACAGTATACGGGGCAAGTTTTAACCAAGTTCTCTGTCCCTTCTTCCAGATATTACACTTTGGGGCATGGAGCTGGGCCTTCTGAGCATGCGGAGGGGAGAGCTGGCCAGGTTTCTGTTCAAACCGGCCTATGCCTATGGAAAACTGGGCTGCCCGCCCTTGATCCCCCCAAACACCACTGTTCTGTTCGAGATTGAGCTTCTTGACTTCCTGGATTCTGCTGAGTCGGACAAGTTCTGTGCCCTCTCAGCCGTAAGTTCTGGAGTACAGATATCAACACTTCATAGAGAAAAGGTTGGGGTTGTGTTTTGGTAATTATCCTGCCCTGCTGATGATCCTCTGGCTCAGTTCCACCCTGAGGCTCCTGTGTAGTGGTGGGGGAGTCCACCCACTTCTAGGACTGTCCATCTTCATAATGGCTCTGTGTGTGGCTAACTGTGCTAGGCCAAGGTCTGGCTGTGGTTTTGTTACAGACCAGCAATGTGAGCCGATCTTTTAGTCACCCTTTTCCTACTTCTCCTTGCAAAGCAGTGAAATTTTGCTTCTCAACATTATATTTGCTCTCCAGCAAGTCAAGCATTGGTAGCTTGTAACTAGGGTGACCGCATAATTTGTTATCAGTTAAGAGTAAAATGGATTATTAACTAGTCCATTAATAAGCAAAGATATGAACGAGGACATGAGGGATAATCCCAGGCATATTGGGACATATGGCCTCTGTCCTCATAACTCAAAATTTGCTGTTTGTTGCCTTTATTTAACCCATCCTGTAGAGATAAGGCCTTTGCACTGTCATGCTATCTCACACTGCCCTGTATATGTCCACCCCAAGTTTACATCTTACGATGTCTCCCCAGCTAAACTGTCAGCACCCCAAGTGAGGGACCTTACCTTTTTTTATCTTTACACAAAACAAAGGTTCTTGCAGATTCTGGGTCCCACCACTGGTGTCCTGGTTTAGAATCTCTGGGAGTGTGGCTAGGACATGTCTATTTAAAAAGAGGCTCTTTGGGTAATTCTGATATGTACCCAAGGTAGAGCATTGTGGCCATAAAGACCAGTAGGGGCCTGGGCAGACCAGACCTGTTAAATGGTTGATGGATTAATGGTTGGTGTGAGTCCTGATTTCTGTGCTTGATACGTTCTGTTAGTTTCTAATTCCATAGGAAACTGCTGCTTTCGGAAAAGTCTCTGGGAGACCTGCAGAAGTAGACCTCCTTTTGCCTCTAGCCTATAAAGTGGGGGCAGTGAGAACACGGACCTGCCATGGCTTCTCTTGAGATTCACAAAGGTGACCTCTGCAGAGGCACCGAGCCCAGGACTTAGCACCCATGTGGCAGTAAACAAGAGTTCATAGTCTGAAGGAGAAAAACTAGCAGCTGCAATCACACTTGCACTGTGGTTTTCAGTTTCCTGGCTGGGTGTCCTTGTCATTGGTCTTCAGGTGCAACAAGATCAATTCCCACTTGAGAAGGTCCTAAAAGTGGCAGCTACTGAACGGGAGTTTGGCAACTACCTTTTCCGCCAAAATCGCTTCTATGATGCCAAAGTGCGATATAAACGGGTAAGCACACTTTAGAAGTATGTGTAGACCCTGAAAATGTTCTTGTTTAAAAGACATAGCCCTTGTCTTTTTTCCTACTCTTCATATGCAGCCACTAAGAAAAATGTCATTAAACTCCCTCATCCAGACGGTTGGTGACTGGGCGAGGGGACAAGGGATTTGGAGAGAGCCTGGTAATGTTACGTGTCTGGTGCTGGTACTGGTTACGTGGGTGTGTTCAGGTTGTGAAAATTTCATCAAGCTATATACTTATTTTTGTACTCAGCTTTGTGTATATGTATGTATATTTCAGTAAAACGTTTTTTAAACTTAGTATTAGATTCTTTACCAACTGGTTTTTCCACCCCTCTCTGTAAAATTTGCTTTCTTCATTTCCTGTCTGACAGTGGAGAGTCATCTAACTCTGAGTTGACTCCCTTCTCACAAGCTTCTGATTGCGGTTTGGCTTCTTGTGCAGGTTATGCCAACAGGAATTCACCATGCTGTGTAACTCATTCAATACATATAATGAGCACTTTCTGTGTGTCAGACTCTGTGTCTTAGGTTCTAGACACAGGACAGAGTTTAGAGTCTGGGTGTATTCTGAGTTTACATCTCATTTGCATACTGAGCCGAAATCATTCAGGATTTGCCTTCAGCTGCAAGTAACAGAATCCTGAAAAGCAGTTCTTTAAGTAAACTAGAGATTTAATTTTTCCTCACATGAAAGGGGAGGTAGTCCAAGACTGGTATAGCAGTTCCACAAAGCCACCAGAGATCTATTGGGTTGTCGGGAAAGCCATGACGTTTTTTTTTCTACGTTTTTCATTGCAAAAATGCATCACGACCTTTCTGACAACCCAATAGTTTCCTTCTTTAAGCTCAGCTCCCCTTAATTGTGTCCTTGTTTCCCACCCCTCCCCCAAGATGCTCATCCAGTTTGTAGCATCCTGTGATCATTGGGCAGGAAGAAGGAAGGGGAGAAGAGTCTGGTGTGTTTGTTTATGACTTCCTTTTATATTTCATTGGCCATGTTAAATGGGCACCCTTAGCTGTAGAGGAAGCTGGGAAATGTACTTTTTAAATTAGTACATTGCTGCTTTGAATGGAATAGAAATGGTTAGGAGAAGAGGAAGGGAATAGATATTGTGTAAGCAGCTAACAGTGTCTGTCAACATTTGGTTCATATGAATGTGCTTCAGAGCGAGAAGGGAAGATCACGCATGTGCCTGTCTTTTGGAATGCTGACAATCAGGCTCACGGTTAGGTTGAATCACGGATACTATCTGTAAAGTGTCTTGAGAGCCCGCTCATTTGAAAAAATTTTCTCATAAAAAATAGACCACTCCTTCCATTACTTAGTCCTGTTTCCTAGGTCTGATCCCTGAGGCAGTCACTTTTTAATTGCATCTGCTGTTTTTCTGGTACTTTGCCTTTATAAGTGACATGCTGTAGTTCTTTTTGACATTTTTTATTTCTCATTACAGAAAGTGAGGCTTTAGTTCTCACTGTTACTCTTACTTCTCCTGCTTTCCCAGTTCTGTCATAATTTTGAAACCCACTTACAATTAATTTTTTTTACTATATTTAAGCAAGAAAAAGTCAATATTGAGATACATTGTTTGAATTAAAGGCATAGGGCCGGCCGAGTGGTGCATTGGTTAAGAGTTGGCTTGGGACGGCTGCTCTCAGCAGCAGAGCCCCGGTTCGGATCCCACATTAGGGTCAGTAACGCTGCACTCTCTACAGCTAGGATGGTGAACAACAGCTCAACCTGGAGCTGGGCTGCCGTGAGTTGCCAGTGACAGCGTAGGCTGCAGTGAAGCTGCAGTGGGCTGCCATAAGCTACCGTGAATGGCCGGCAGCCAGCGTGAGCAGCCGGCAGCCAGCGTGAGCCGATAAGAGCCGCCATGAGCAGCCGTTCAGTGGCCGGCAACCGATCTGCCTCACCCAGGAAGAGCGCAATGACAATACCAACATGGGCCAGTAAAGCAATATCCTCCACAACTAGACTGAAGAACAAAAGGACAGCAACTTGTCTGTTCCCCTTCCCCGATTCCCCAACGCTGTTCCCCTATCCCAATTCCCCAATAAAATCTTAAAAATAAAGGCATAGAAAAACAGACAACATATACCCTTAAATTTCTAAGATATATGAGGTAAAAAGATGAAATTTTTGGATAAGCTCTGAGTTTGTACAAAGCAGCTAGATTTGCTGTTCTCCAAAAAGTAAAAGACCGACTATGTAATAAACAAATAATTTAATGCCTTTCACAAGAGTACAACTCAAGCTTTGCTAAAAGCTTCATATTCCACAGAGTCATCTAAAATGCCAATCCATGGAACAGACACTCCTTCCCCTATCCATTTATGCAGAGTTTTCGTGGATTTCTTCTGGCCGGATGTCGCACAGGCCAAGAGGCCGTCCCGGACTTCATCCCAGCTCTGCCGGAAATAGGTCTGGAGGACGGTCATCTTCTCTTGTGTGTCCTTCTGCACTTCGGCGTTGCAGCTGCTGTGGGATCCCAGAGTGGCAGCTTCCTTGGCCTTGAACAGGAGGTGCTGTCCAATTTCAGCCTCTTCTCTGCCCTGCTTTAACCTCTGGTTCTTTCACCTGCGGGCCTCAGACACCACCTCGGTGGCCCACTTCTGGGCCTGCAGCAGCTGTTGGGTACCCTGCAACTAACTGGCCATGGCGGTTCTCAAACTGCATTCTTTTTTAAGGCTGAATATTATATCCTCTTGTATTAATCCTACTGCCTTTTGTCTATTCATCAGTTGGTAGATATTTGGGTTGTTTTCCACTTTTTGCCTATTATGAACAATGTCGGCATGAACGTTTATATACACAAGTTTTTGTGTAGATTTAATGTTTTCAGTTCTTTGGGTCTGTACCTAGGAGTGCAATTGCTGGGTCATATGTTAATTCTATGTTTTACTTTTTGAAAAACTGCCATACTATTTTCCATAGTGGCTGCAACATTTCACATTCCCACCATTGAACAAGGGCTTCTCACCAACACTTACATTCCATTTTTAAAATTATAGCCATCCTAGTGGGTGTGAAGTGGCATCTTGTTGTGGGTTTTTTTGTTTCGTTTTATTTTATTGGGGAACAGTGTGTTTTTCCAGGACCCATCAGCTCCAAGTCAGGTAGTTTCAATCTAGTTGTGGAGGGCACATCTCAGCCACCCAAGTGGGGATCAAACTGGCAACCTTGGTGTTGTGAGCCTGCACTCTAACCAACTGAGCTAACCAGCCACCCCTTGTTGTGGTTTTGATTTGCATTTCCCTAATGATTAATGATGCTAAACATCTGTTCATGTGCTTATTGGCAATTTGCATGTCTTCTTTGGAGAAATGTCTATTCAGATCCTTTGCCCATTTTTAATTGGGTTGTCTTTTTATTGTTGAGTTATATAAGTTCTTTATATGTCTTGAATGCTAAGCCTTTATCAAATAGGATTTGCAAATATTTTCTCCCAATCTGTGTTATCATTTCACTCTTTTTTTTAAGGAATGTACAAATGTCTTTTTATTCAAAAATACAAAATAAATTATCTGCAGGCATAGATAATGACAGCAGTAAACCATTGTATGTTGTCAGCTTAAACCAGTAACTGATGAGTATAGTGATTTTCTTGAACATCAGCCAGCCTCTTCATTTCCTTCACTGTTTTGATAGTGTCCTTTGAAGCACAAATGTTTCTAATTTTGATGAAGGCCAGTTTACCTACTCTGTGGTTATTTGTGCTTTTGGTATTATATCTAAGAAACCATTGTCTAAGATCACAAAGATTTACGCCTATATTTTCTTCTAAGAGTATTATAATTTAGCTCTTACATTTCGATCCATGAACCCTTTTGAGTTAATTTTTGTATATAATGTGAGGTAGGGGTCCAACTTAATTCTTTGGCATGTTGATATCCAGTTGTCCCAGCACCATTTATTGAAAAGGCTACTCTTTTTCCAATTAATGGTGTTGGCCCCCTTGTTGAAAATTAGTTGAATGTAGATGTATAGGTTTGTTTCTGGACTTTCAGTTTGCATTATCAATTCTATTTCATTGATCTATATGTCTGTCCTTATGCTAGTACCACACTGGCTTGGTTACTGTAGCTTTGTAATGAGTTTTGACATTAGAAAGTGTGAGCCTTCCAACTTCTCTTTTTACTATTGTTTTCACTATTCAGGGTTCCTTGAATTTTCCTATGAATTTTCTGATCAGCTTGACCATTTCTGTGAAAAGGGGTATTGAAATTTTGGTATGGTTGCATTGAATCTGTATAATAGATTAATTTGGGGGAATATTGCCATCTCATCTTACCAACATTAAGCTTTCTGATCCCATGAACGTAAGATGTCTTTCCATTTATTTAGGTCTTTAATTTCTTCCAACAGTGTTTTGTAATTTTCAGTGTATAAGTCTTGCACTTTAAATTTATTGCTACTTATTTTACTCTTTTTGGTGATATAAGTGGAATTGTCTTAATTTCATTTTTGGATTGTTTATTGCTAGAGTATAGAAATATAACTAACTCATATATTGATCTTGTGTCTTGCAACTTTGCTGAACTAATTTTTTAGCTCTAATATTTTTTGTGTGTGGATTCTTAGGGTTCTCTGCATATGAGGTTATGTCACTCCTCTTGACCACCTGTCTTTCCCAAACTCCGCAGGCCTTGCTGCTGCTTCGCCGGAGATCAGCAGCAGCTCGTGAAGAGCAGCAGCTGGTGGAGGCCGCCAAACTTCTTGTTCTCCTTAACCTGTCCTTTACATACCTGAAGCTGGAACGACCCACTACAGCCCTGCGCTATGGAGAGCAGGCGCTGATCATTGACCCAAAGAATGCCAAGGCCCTCTTCCGATGTGGACAGGTGAGTTGGAGGATAGGGACTTGGGGACTTGGGGAAGGTAGCAGTGGTGTTCAACTTGGGCACCACAAAAACTGTCTTTCCTAAGAATGCTTTGAAAAGTCTCCTTTGACAGGCCTGTCTCCTCATGACTGAGTATCAGAAAGCCCGGGATTTCCTAGTCAGAGCCCAGAAGGAACAGCCCATCAATCATGACATCAATAATGAGCTGAAGAAACTGGCCAGGTGAGACTTCTGTTTGCACCCCTGCAAGCAGAGAAAGACCTGTGTCCTGCGGCTCCAGTTCTGGCCTCTCCACCTGGGTGTTGTCCAGCACGGGTTATGGGACAGCGCCCCCTAGAGCCAGTTTTATGAAGTGCTTAGTATTCTAACCAAGCAGCTCCCAGCTGGGAAGTGGGATAAACCTCTAAGTTACACCTGTCTGGATCATTTTCCACCTCCCTGTTCTCCCCTCCCCCTGCAAGTAAGCACCCGTAAGAGGAGGGCCAGTGTAACTTTTTTAAAAAGGTCTTGTTCTTTGGATATTCTTCTTACTTACCACCAACAGAGAACCACTGTTCTCAACTGACTGCAGAAAGGTGTCTTATAGACCCTCATCTGATCTGAAATTGATCTTTCAGGTCTGATTCATACCCATCTAGGGTGATTTTCTTGTTACCCAAGTGATATCTGTACCAGCCTTTTGGTAATGTAGCTTTTTTCTGGTTATAGAAGTTATATGTTCATTAGAAAACTTTGAAAATATCAACATATAAATAGAAATCACCCATAATTCCATCACCTTGTAATATATCCACTGTTTTTTAGGTGTTTTTCTTGTTGTTCTGTATTGGTGAGATTATCTACTATTAACATTAAACATTTAACCAAATTGCTTAGTTAAAGCTTTCTTGAGATTAGAAAAGCCTGAGGTATGTGCACCTCTTATATTTGGATCCAGTTGTTGCAGTTTTATTTCTGATATCTATAAGTATCCTGTCAGGTTATGTGTAGAAATTTTGGACTTTAACCATTCTTTGCAAGAAAAATCTCAAGATGACTTAGAGGCCACTGAGTGTGAGGCGTCACTTGGCAGCACTCAGCCCTCAGCCTCACTGACAGTGGCTTCCAGCCGTCAAGGCTGCCATCTTTTCAGATTACAGCCTTTTGTCCGAGGGCCCCCTCAGTAGCCCTTGGGGGCCTGCACCGGCTCCCCTACCTCTCCAGCATTGCTCTCACCCCTCCTGAGTCAGTTGAAAAGCCCACTGAATTTTCAGTGCTTCTGGACGTGAGTGGAGAATTCCAGCCACCAGATGTCACCTCCTACATAGACAGACCAACTACTGTGTATTTTTCCTTACAGCTATTACAGGGACTACACGGATAAAGAGAAAGAAATGTGCCACCGAATGTTCGCTCCTTGTGATCCTGGCTTTACAAGAGGAGAACATTAAAGGTAATCAAAAGACTAAAGCACGAAAGGCTTTAGGATTTTGTCCAGTACATATAACAGTGTGGGGTTCTCCTTGGCCACCTACAACTGAGGATGATGAGCGGAGGAGAAAAGCTTATTGTAGCTGATGCTACAAGTCCCGTGCAGAACGCACACACTGTGGGCCTTCTCTTAGAGAAGATTGGAAAGTCCATCCAGGGCTGGAGCGTAAATGTATAGATTTACGAAGCCTGAAGCTTTAAAATGAAAACAATTCTTTTTCATATTTTATGTTAACCTCTACTTAATAGCAGCTTGGAACATGAAATTGATAGTCATTCATGTGATTGTTTATCTGAGTTTGAAATCAACAGTAATGCTTCTCTAATCTGGTGTTTCCTGAAAACCTGAAAGCCTCCAGCCTCACTTTATACCTAAGACACTGTGAGAGAAAACAAAACCCAGATGTTGAGGGTCGGGGTGGGTACTGTCTCCTGGGTTCAGCACACTGTTAGACAGAGAGAGTTGAAGATGTTAGGACCAAGGACCAACAGGGAGTAGACGCTGCCATTGCTCGCAGCTGACACCTTGTGATTTAGCAGGCACAGGGTTAAGGTTCCCATGAGGGCGTGAGATAACCTTCTAGCCTGGTTTACTATTACTTAAGAAAATTAATGGAAACAGAATCACCTGCCTTAAACACCTGCTTAGCTGGGTAGATAACTCTGCTCTCTTGAGAGAAGTTAAACAAGGGACAACAAGAAAACAGCTGCCCAGCGGGCTCCTGGTGATAAATCTCTCCTTTGTTGCTACCTACATCCCTCTACAAAAGAAGCTTTAAAGAAGAAGGCAGTGAAAAGGCCTATTCATTCCTGACGTTTTCACAAGGGATCTACAAACTGCTGCTCTCTGCCCTGTCAGAAACAACCTGTCATTTCATCAGGAGGAAATGTTGCTTTCATCACTGACCCTGACCCTGTGACTCTGGCCGTCAGGGCTTTCAGGGACATTGGAGTATTTGCAGGTCTTCTGAACGGAGACGTCAGCCAGAGGACTGCTTTTGTCTGGCTTCTGTTGATGTCTGGTAGAAATGGAGGCCTGGTGGCTTTTTGCCAGTTTAGGACTGTGACCTGGTGTGTCCTGCCGTTTAATGAATATCCAGCTCTCCCAGGGTTCATTCTAGAAACAGATCTTGGAAAACACAGCAGGGCAACAAGTTACCTTTCTGTTGTCTTTCCCTCCCAGCTTTCTCAGCCTGTCAGACTTGTTGGAGCCTGATGATTTTTAGATGGTTTCCCATACATTCCTAAATCTTGAGTGTTTGTCTCATCACCAGCAATGATTGTATTGGGGTCTGAAGTACCCATGATTGTCATTCTCCCGCTGCTGCTGTGGTTGTAACACATTTTGGCCTTAGTGTCTTTGGTGATCCCCCTGCTCCCCTTTTCTCCTCTGGTACTTGTGCTGAATTAGTCACTTAAAATGTCCAGGGTTGTAGATTCTTTTGACAACCTAGTTTTGACTAAGTAGGACCATTTAAAATTTGTTCTCAGATGTTAGGTCCTTCTGATCTGTCTTTATCTGGTCTTCTCAGATATGAGACACTTATTTCCGGTGGGATGAGAGTTCTGAGCCTCTGACTATAGCAGACTGAACTCATTGAGACCAGAGACCATGTCTTTTGCATCTTTGTATTTTCTAGCATCTGGAACCATTCCTGGCACATGGTTGGCACTCAGTAAATGTTGGTTGGATCAAGTGTAAAATAGCTAAAGGGTTAGACCATCCTCTTTGAAACCATACCCTCCAGGCTGGCTCTGGTACTGGCTGTCAGGACTCTTTTTAGTGCCAGTGACAGGAACCCAACTTTATCTACTGTCAGCTAAACAAGAGATTTACTGAAGGGATCTTGGGGTAGCTCCCTGAATCAAAGGAAGAGTTGAACAGCCAATACTCAGGCAGGTGCCTGCAGCTCTGAGGGCCCCAGGGTCTCAGTCTCACTGCTGCTTCATTCTCTCCCACCATACGGAGTGCCCAGGCACCCACTGCACAACCTTCCTAGTTCAGAGAGGGCTGGCTCTTCATTATCCTGCACCTCCCTCCTCAACCTGTACCGTTCGTAGCTCCAGTTTGAAAAATCTTGAGGCAGGACTCTGGCCTGGTTTGGCGTGTGTGAAGTCCCATGCGTGACATCCCTTTCTAGTACCACATAATAGGAACTGGGGGAGCAGTGATTATCTGGAGTAAGAAGACTGCTGTTCCCCAAAAGCAAGAGGACAGAGATGATGGCAGGCAGAGGGGAATAAGCACCTTTGGCTGTTGCAGCACGCACTGTTCTGCGGAGGTGTGACCTCTGGTCTTGCTGTGACAGAGCAGTGGGTCATTTGCCAATTTGGTGAGTTAGGAATCTCTTGGCAGCTCTTGCTGCTGGGAAGAGTGGATACATCCATAGTTCTGTCACACCATTTTTTTCCTTAGTTTGGATTTTCAGAGGGCAGGGCAAAAACACACAGCTCTGGATGGCAGTATTCTTGGGGAGAATCTAAAAACTCAAGATGGAGGTCAGTGTTTTGACTCATGTACATCAGAAGACCTAAAGGCTTATAGCAAATCCTAAGGTAGTATTCAATAAGCTGTTTTGAAGCTGCTTTCCCTGTGGTTTGCAATGCAGTGGAGGCAGTATTCCTATTTGTATATACTACATTCATATTTTCATAGATGGACATTTTCTAACTATCTCCTTGGTTAAGACCTCACATAGCTCCATCTATAGGAGTGGTAATTTTACGACCGCACCAAAGAGCTTTTAAACAGATACCATCATCGTTGGAAACACTTGGAATAGTGTTCTAACATTTTTCTTAATTCTGTTTCTGTACCTTTCATTGTTATCTTCAATTAGCGTTTCAGTTGTGCCTTCCTGTCCTAACATGCTAGTATCTGTACTCTGATACTTTGCCAGACTTCGTGTCTGGAAAAGAGACGTGAATGAGCACTATAGCTATTCTCACCTGTTTAAATGGTTGACATACCATAGGTAGATCTATTCTGTAGTTTCCAAAGGGCAGGACCAGTAAGTGGACATAATAGGAAGTCAAAACTTGGCTTCATATGAAAGATGTACTAATTGTCCTACCATAAGTGACATTAAGTTCTTCCAACATGGCGAGCACACACAGAAAAGTGCCACTTTTGATTGCTTTTTGAGAATGGCCTCATGGGGAGCATCTGCCCCGGGCGAAGCTTTCCCACAGTGTCCCACAGGGGTGGGTCATCTTGGGCGCTGGTGCATCCCTGTTAGGGTCTGTCTGAACAGAGCTAGAGAGCCCTTTGGCGGCGGGAGAGAGATTTGTGAGATTAGATGACCTTCCTGGTCCTTCCAGTTCTAATGTTTTACCATCAGACACTTGCAAACTGGCGGAGGTGGACACTTCCATCCTTAAAGCACCTCCAATAGAGATGGAACACAAAGTCCTGTGCTCAGCATCAGAAAAACCACACAAGGACAGGAAGTGGGAGAGACCCACATTCAAGAGCAAAAATGTTGTTGCCTGCTGGTTCAGAGTGCACCAAATGTTAGGATGGCTGCCAAAGAAAATAGCATCATGAACAAGGGAGGAGGAAGGTCCCACACACTACACCACCACAGGCAGCCTCCGTTCATTACTTACCCTTTCCCCAAGTACCTCTTGAGGGCTGACGGTTTTCAGGCATTGTGGTAAGTGCTGTGTTACACGTGAAGAGAAGTCAGTCCTGTTCCTGCGGTGCTGGTCTGCGGGGGGCGGTGCTCTAGTAGGGAGGACACAACAGTCAGTCACATCACAGAGTTCACAAGAACAAGAACAAGAGGGCGAAACAGGCTGAGCAGAGAAAACCTTTGCTGAGGCAGTCCTGAAGCTTTGAAGGGCAGCACTGGGCACAGAAAGGGAGGGGGGTGGGAAGCAGAGAAGACAAGGAATTTAGAGCTGAGGTCAGCTGTGGTCCAGGTACTGTCCTGGCTTTTCAGTCCTCTTTGGTGTGTGGGCTGTGGGCTGTGCTGTGTTGGCATCAGAGGACGGGTAATGTGATCAGAGCTGAGATGATCTGACAGGCTCATGTAAGAAGGGGCTGAGGGGCACGGTAGAGGGCACATTGGAGGCACCACGTCTGGCAGGAGAAGGTGTCCGAGAGGTGATGACAGCCTGGAGGTAAACGCATCAGCAGAAATGGAAAGGAATAGCGGCATGAGGCCTCCCATCTGGAATGGATGGGAGGGTGCTTTCTGTCAAAAGCATTCTAGTGGCAAATGTGACTTTAGCTGAAGAGGACGGCCACGATGCCAAAGGGTCCACACGGTGACCTGTGTGTGTGCAATGGTGGAAGGAACTGAAGTTAGTTATTCTGGGAAAGAGATGCTTCAAGTGGTGTGTGTTAGTCATGTGCCATTGTCAAGAAGTAGCTTGGAGTTGGGGGTATGGAGAATTAGGAGTTCAGGAGTGACCACTGTGCACTAGGAGTGACTGGGAAATCTTCCTGGCAAAGCAGCAGGACTTCGGCGAGTTTCCGGGGTTAACTGGTAGGCATGATGGACAGAGGGGACTCACCCACGTGGTCACCTTACCTAGGTTGAGTTGTCATTTTTTTGCTTTTGGTTTGTCATATTTTCTTCTAGATTGTTTTGATACCATTGCTCACCATTTATTTTGTTTTATTCTTAATGCATTTTTATTGATTTTGATCAAAATACTTATTAAACATATTTTATATGCCGGCATTCTTTTACATGTTTTATGTGGATTTTTAAAATATAACATCTCTATTATGTAGATAGTATCGCCATTTTACAGATGATGAGTTAGACATGAAGAAGCTAACTTGACAAGGTTACCAAGTTAGTAAGTGAGAGCCAGGGGTTCCTTCCCTGGCAGCCTGGCCCAGAGCCATCAAGTTGAAAAAAACAATCAATACAAAAGGATTCACCAGAGGGAACAAAATGTAACTTTTGTTGAAGAACCTTCTCCGTAGAACCTATCCCCCAGTTAAATCTCCCTCCCCCATTAGAAACTACCCCCCTAGTAGGACCTGTTCCCACTCCTTAGAAGACCTTCACCCTACTCAGAGCTTGCCTCCCCTTTCGCTCTCCCACCCCCCTACATCCCCCCTCAGATTCAGATTGTCTCCTGCTCACACCCCTGCTGCCCTACCAGAACTCCTCTCCCATCAGTACTCCTCTTCCCTCTTGGAACTTATCATCATCAACTCCAGATGCTACATAGAAGTGTAAGGACAGACTGTTTCTTGGATGGTCACTTCTGAGAAATCTTTTTTTTTTATTTCTGTCTGGAATCTTTTAATATCTCACTAACCTTGATTCATCTAAAATTTCACAATAACATGTCCAGGTACCCCAAATGTTCAAGTCCTTTACATAAGCACCTCAATTCTAGAGGCTCAAGTTCTTAAGAGCTAAGAAAATCTGTGATATTTCTTTAATAATATTTTCCCTCCTTTCCTGTCCTCTCGTTCCGGACCTCCTGTTGGTCGGATGTTGGACCTCCTGCCGGGATCCTCTGTATCCTTTATGTCTCTTTAAATTTTTCTCTCCTTCCACCTCCAGAAATGTACTTCATTTTTTAAGTCTTCCACTGACTTTTTTTATTTAAACAATCAAATATTTGAGTCCACAGCTCTTTTCAGATTTCCCTTTTTCATACTATCCTACTTTTTTACCTCTCATTGTATAATAAAAAAATTTCAAACTTACACAAGAAATGGATAGTATAACGATTCTCCCAGGTATTTAATAGTTAGCTTTAACAATTATCAAAATGAAACCAATGTTTTTATCTGTGACCGCCCCAGCAGTGCTGTATTAATTTGAAGCAAATTCCAGCAATCATATGATTTTATCTACAAGTATTTCCCTATGTATCTCTAAAAAATAAGGACCATTCTTGCACATTTTCTTTTATTCCCTGAAATGTTTACTTTTCTGCTTGTTTGCTTTGACCTTTCTCTTTTCTGTGTGTAGACTTTCCACATGTGATTGACGTTTCTTGGTTACCTATTCGCATATAAGAATGAAACAGCTGGAAAACTGACCAGGAGCTCCGTATACCTGGGCAGAACATCCCGACTCACTCTTCTTAAGGCTGAGCAGGTGGGGACCCACCAAATGCTTTGGGCTCCTTAAATACCAGAAAGAAAGGGCTTTGCACTGAGTACCAACCCTTACACACACCAGCTTCCCAAATTTTCCTCAGGTGGATTATTTTTCCCTAAAATAGTGGATACAAGTGCTGTATCATTTTAATCTGTATTTCTCCAATTTCTAGTGAAGTTGAGCATCTTTTTGTATATTTACTGGCCCTCTATATTCTATATGCAAATTGCCTATTGATATCCTTTGCTCACTCTTGTGTCATTTTTATTTTGTTGTTGTTGATTTGTAAGAACCCTTATCTTTTTTTTTTTTAAAGATTTTTATTGGGGAATTGGGGGGATGGGAACAGTGCTGGGGAATTGGGGAAAGGGGGACAGACAAGTTGCTGTCGTTTTGTTCTTCTATCTAGTTGTGGAGGATGTTGCTTCACTGGCCCAAGTTGGCACCATCATTGCGCTCTTCTCTGGCGAGGCAGATCAGTCGCCAGCTTCTGGACGGCCGCTCACTGCGGCTGCTGGCCGCTCACGCTGGCTGCTGGCTACACACGGTAGCCCATGGCAACCCACTGCAGCAGGGGCTGCAGCCTACGCCGTCGCCGGCAATTCACGGCAGCCCAGCTCCAGGTTGAGCTGTTGTTCAGCATCTTAGCTGTGGAGGGCAGTGTCACTGGCCCTCATATGTGGGATCCGAACCGGGGCCCTCTGGCATCCCAAGTGAGTTCTTAACCATCGCGCCACTCGGCCGGCCCTGTAAGAACCCTTTTCTATGTGAAGGAGGTAAATTAAATGTTACCTTTGTAAGTTTAAATATTTTCTTCCTGTTGTTTTGAGTATTTATATAGTTACCTTGTCCCTGTTTTCTGTATGGTCTCTGGAATTCACATCACGCTTACATTTGACCTTGCAATGGGAGTAAGCAGGTGGCCTCTAATGGGTGACAGGGGTGCTCGGAGTACAGGGCCACTAACAGTTTTTCTAGAGTCGAGCATCATTCCATGTCTATAGTGCTTCACAATGTCCATAAACCATTTGATCTTCCCAATATTCCTCTGAGGGAGAAATAATTATTTCCATTTTATAGACAGGGGAAAGAATAAAGCTCAGAGAATTAGATCCTTTCCCTGCAGAGGTCTTTGTGCTTATGTGTAAACAACTGACCATTTTCGTTTGGTTTGAAATGTAAGCCCCAGATGATATCTGAAGCTTTCAGTATATTCATCTTCTTTCTTCAGTCGGACTTTTACCCCTGGGTGGCCATGGGTTTTTATCCCTCTCTTAGATGTTTAGGAGTTTACTCCCTCTTCTCTGCTTTCCAATTTAAGAGAAGCTGAAGCCTTTGGGCTATAAAATTAAGAGGATTGAGCCATATGGCTTGGCCAGCCTCAGGAAAAGAGTATCTTAACAGACTTAAAAAAAATGTTTCCTGGGAAGTCAAAGCAGCTCCCAGGAGGCTCAAGTGGAAATAAAGGCCAAGCTGTGGAAAGGATGCTCCTATAGTAGAGATTCTGTGGTTTTAGTCCTGGTTCAAAGACTTGGTCCCACAGAGCTTGGTGCCAGTGCTGAGGCTGGAGATGTCCTCTGGGCTCAGGGGCTCCCTTGTTCCAAAACAGCCTTCCTGTATCCGGGCCCAGCTGGTCAGTTGCCAGGAAACCCTAGGGGAGCAGATCATCTCTCACAATCCGTGACTGGATCTAGACAGAGAATCTATTTGATCCCTTTCCTTCCCAAAGAGATAAAGAAGAAACCCTCAGATCTGCTGTTGAGTCTATAAAGGTATGTTATGCCTCCATTCGACTCATATGAGTTCTGAACAAATAATAATTGTACTTTTGTAATTTTATATGTTATTAATTCTTCTGATTTTCTTTCCCTGCATCTTCACTGTTTTTGTTTTGTTTTTCTCCTCAAAATGGAATTGTATTTTCTCCAGGATAACTGGGCCAAGCCAGCATTCTCTTGTTGTCATATGAGAATTTTCCAGGCAAACTGTTAGACCCAGTCTCTTGATCTTCTGGATAGCTGTGAAATGCCTTTTCTCCCAGCTCGGGAGGTGTCACTGAAGTCATCCCTTTGTTGTGTGCCTATAAATAACTGCACTTAGCTTGGCACCTTTTCATTATGCCCCTTCCTGGGAAAGCATTTACCCTGGTAGAGTTTCTTTCATCCCCTTCACCTCTCTCCGTATCCTTGCTTGGTAGCCAGCCATAATGAACCCCAAACCTGCTCCCTACTAAGGTTCACTTTAGCGGATTCTGTGTTCTTTGTGGTGAGATATCAATGAGGGCTATTTAATTAAATTTCAAGAGATAACTAGGTTCCTTTTGCTAATCTTCAAAATCAGTGATTGTTGAAGTGCCCTTTACCATTCATTACAGGGTTGAAAGATGGGAAATTTGGCTTCCTGGTCTCAGTGTTCTAGCTGTGACTTTATCTAAGTCATTTAACCCCCTTGGGGCCCCGTTTCATTGTCTGTAGGACGAAGTGATCAGATCTTTAAGGTGGCTGTGCACTTCCTTAAGTTCCATCCGATGTTGGCTTAGCCTGTCTTTAATTTCTTGGGTTAATAATCAGGTGCATAAACCCTGCCTGCAGGCACATATAATCCCGGACACCTATTTAGGTAAATAAGAACAGACAAATGGTGAAGGAAGTGAACCCAGGCAATAAGTAGTTAGCATTAAGTGAGTGTCTTAGTTCCTTGAGACACATAAGGGAGAAGAGAAGGAGTCTTAGCGTGGTTTTTTGAGTAGAGAAGTCACAGACCCAGGATGAAACTGAAATGAGCTGGGATAAGCCTAAGAGTTTCAAGAACCCAGAGAATGGCTTTCAAATCTGTTAGACAAAGGGAGCGAATAGCCGTGAGCAAACACAATCTGTAGCACAGATGACGTATATGTTCACAAGGATGTGGTCGCCCTGTTGTGACATCGCCCACAGCAGCCGTTATCACAGCCTGCCCAGAAAGGCAATGAGAGACAGGTGCAGGCCTTTGTCTGCAGCTGTTTGTGGCATCCCGATATGGTGTGGGGCTTGATATGAGATAGAAAGATATAAATACAAACATGTATGTATTTGGGGTTTTTTGGTGAGCTGACATGATAGCCATGAGTGTAAGCAAGCCCTCTGTACTATTAATAGTTTCCTGTTGCTGCTGTAGTAAATGGCCTGCAGAAGCCGCTTGCATTCCTTGGCTGGTGGCCCCTTCCTCCATTTTTAAAGTCAGTGGATGGTATCTTCAAACCTCCCCACTCTCCTGCCCCCAGTATCTCTCTTAATCCCTTCTTCTGTCATCCTCCGCTGCTTCTGTCATCACTTTCTCTTTCTCTGACCCTCCTGCCCACCCAAATCACCCAGAATAACCTCCCATCATTAAATTAAATCAAGATCCTTAATTTAATCACAAAGTCCCTTTTGCTACCTGTGATAACATGGTTGCAGGTTCCAGGAATTAAAATATGGACATGTTGGTGGGGGGCATTATTCTGTCTATCATACTCTCTTATATTGGGTTGTCAGAAAAGTCATGACAGGGCCAGCTGAGTGGCGCGTTGGTTAAGAGATGGCTTGGGATGCCAGAGGACCCCGGTTCGGATACCACATATGAGGGCCAGTGACACTGCCCTCTACAGCTAAGATGCTGAACAACAGCTCAACCTGGAGCTGGGCTGCTGTGAGTCGCCGGCGTCTGCGTAGGCTGCAGCCCCTGTGGCAGTGGGTTGCCATGGGCTACTGTATGTAGCCAGCAGCCAGCGTGAGCGGCCAGCAGCCACAGTGAGCGGCCAGCAGTCGCAGTGAGCGGCCGTCCAGAAGCCGGTGACTGATCTGCCTCGCCCAGGAAGAGCGCAATGATGGTGCCAACTTGGGCCAGTAAAGCAACATCTTCCACAACCAGACTGAAGAACAAAAAACGACAGCAACTTGTCTGTTCCCCTTCCCCCAATTCCCCACCGCTGTTCCCATCTCCCCAATTCCCCAATAAAATCTTCAAAAAAAAAAAGTCATGACACATTTTTGCAACGAAAAACGTAGAAAAAAATACATCATGACTTTTCCTACAACCCAATAGATAACATTTATGGGAAGTAAAATCTCTTTAATTAAAGAGAACTCAGAATCATATATCTTAAATGTTCCCCACTTAATCTTGTCCATCGCAAACAAGATAATCATAACAGGAGCATTTGGAACAGTTCCTCTCTTATAATAAGCTTTTCTGGGGGCTGGAGAGCTAATGGGTATGAGGGGAAAGGCCTGGAACCAGCACACATCACAGCCAATAGATGAAGGCCTGGACACAGGTGTGGGGTGAGCAGAGAGGAGGGGGAAATTCAGGGGCCATTCTAGGTGGCAGAATCATACATTTTGGTTTTCAGATGGGGAAAAGAATCAAGAGTGACCCCCAGATTTCCAGCTTTGTTAGCTGGGTCCATGGAGGTATTTCCAACTGAAGGAGGTTTGGGAGGTATTTTTAGTTTGGGGCTTGAGGAACTTGAGGTGACTGCAGGACATCTAAATGGAGGTGGCTAGTAGGCAATTGGATGTAAGTCCGAGGGAACGGGAAGAGGCCTGTCTGGAGAGCGCGTGGCAGCCATGAGTATACGCAGGGCAGTAATATCCTGGAACCTGAACAGAGTCACCCAGGAGGAGGTGTAGAAAGAGGAAAACAGTGGGCAAAGGGTGGACCCTGGGAACACCATGTGGAACTGAAGAAAGAGGTCAGGAACCAGGAGAATGAGCCACTAGGAAAGTAGAACAGGAGGTTTAGTTGGGAGTCCATGGTGGGTTTCAGGGACCCATGAACCCCTGAGTACTTGCATATATTGGGTCGTCGAGAAAGTCATGATGCATTTTTGCAACAAAAAACAAAAAATACGTCATGACTTTTCCGACAACCCAATGTATACAGATTTCATGGCTGCCGTCAGCTTCCCAAGTGTGGTCAGACACCAGAAAAGGTAAAGAAGAACCTCCAGAGGGTTGAATTTCAAAGAGTGACCAGCAGTGTCAAGTCCTGCAGCCCAGAGGATTTGAACGATAAGGACTGAATAATAATCTCTGGATTGGCCAATGTGGGAACAGACGAGACTGCCCTGGGTGAGTACTGAGCAGGAAGTGAGAAAGGGGAGGTAAGCCAGTGCTGCCGGAAGCTTAGCCTGGTCAGAATCTCTGCAGGGCTTGTTAGAACACATCTTCCAGGACTTTTCCCCAGAGGTTGCAATTCAGCAGGTTGGGTTGGGAGCCTGAGAATGTGTATTTCTAACAGATTCCCAGGTGATGTGTACCAGCTGGTCTGTGGAGTGCAGTAATGTAGGCTACTTCATCAAGACGTTTTCATGGGAAGAGGAGGCATTGTTGGGTGTAACTAGAAGCATATGTTAAGTAATATAAACCTTGCTTTGAAGGGAGGGTGGCAGGTGGGGTCACACTTGTGACCCCTCTTGACCATATCCGTACCCTACTGCCTTGACCGCGGCACTGTGGCACCTGACCATCATAAGCTGACAATTGTCATCAGAGGAAGTGCAGCAGGGCTGTTCTGTGAGGCCTGCCCACCCCCTACGGGGGTAGAGGCCTGTGGTGCTCTCTGGGTCAGTTTCAGCATAGAAAGGGCAGTTTCAGGGAACCACTCAGTGTGACATATGTTCTCAGCAGGTAGGGCACACCATCATGTGATGCTAGACTCATGCCAGCAGTGAGAGGAGGCAGAGGGATGTAGCCGAGGGAGGACGGTTTGCAGGGAGGCTAAGTCAGTGTGAGGTTGGCCAGCAGAAAACCAGGGCCTAGCTCGGGAGAGGCAGGTGAGAGGAGAGTCTCAGCAGGGAGCGTTGACTGTGAACAGCAACCTGGCGCGTGGCAGGATCTGGAGGAACAGGATGGAGATGCAGCCAGCTGGTGGGGCGGCCAGAGCATCCCATCGCAGAGTGCGAATGGGCTAGGGCTTCTTCTCGAATTCTTTCTCAGTTGGAATTATGTGAGGTATCCAGACTAGGTTCTTCCGATTGACTAAATAATGTGTTTTGAGAAAGGGAATCCATTAAGTGCTTCAGGGAGGGTCTGGAATCTTTGCCTTTATGCACAATGTTTGTACATTATCTGGGACTTGGAAGAGGGACCATAGCTTTCGTCTGTTTTTTCAGAGGGCCGTGTGACTGGTAAAAGGTTAAGACAAGACCCGCTGTTCCAGAAGTTTCTTACAGATGCCATTCCAGCCTGACAGGTCACTCTGGTTCACTGTGGTAGGACTGGAGGGAAGTACTGTAGGATGGGGCAGAGGGACTGACGGGGCAGGGCTGGCACACGAAGCCGTGGGAACGCTGCTTACCCTGCCCTGATTCCCAGTTCTTTGTCCTCGGATTTCCAACATAAACATCCTGGGCTCTGCTGCCTCCGGCTTGTGGTTCCAGGATTACATCACTCCTCTGTCTTCTCTGTTACATTTCACACTCTTCTTTGATTACTGCTCATTATTGTGGACACTGATCATATCATTACTGGAGTTTCTATTTCACATTGACGGTGCCTCTTCCCCAGGCCTGGGCTTTGCTCTCATTGGAAGCAGCTTGTTTAGTATTAATATATTCAGCTGGCGTCTGCCCTGTTGGACCTTTGTCTGTGTTCCCTGCCGAAGTCTGACTGCTTTTGTCTTTGGAGGTCTAGGGCTCATCTTTCCTTGAGCCATGGATTCATGACAGCTTTTTTTCTCTGACTTCACACTTCAGTGTGTTTTGAATGCTGGGTTTTCAAAATGAAGTGTAAACTTTTCTTTTGTGATACATTTTCACTTATGCTAATGTGTTACTTTTTATTGGTTTCTATTTGAAAATTCAGCTAACTGAACCTCATCAAATCCCAGCCGCCTGAGCTTGGAGGTTATCTCTGCCCATCTATCTGCCTTCCCGGGAACAGGTTCACACTGAGTGAATATTGATTACAGGGCTTATTTCTAAAGTCATTTTAGGGGGGACAGACTAGATTGAAACAGTTTTTTCTTTTTTCACTTGGTTATTATTAAACTTTTTTTTTTTAGATTTTTTTTTTTATTGGGGAATTGGGGGGATGGGAACAGCGCTGGGGAATTGGGGAAGGGGAACAGACAAGTTGCTGTCGTTTTGTTCTTCAGTCTAGTTGTGGAGGACGTTGCTTCACTGGCCCAAGTTGGCACCATCATTGCGCTCTTCCCGGGCAAGGCAGATCAGTCGCCGGCTTCTGGACGGCTGCTCACTGCGGCTGCTGGCCGCTCACGCTGGCTGCTGGCTACACACGGTAGCCCATGGCAACCCACTGCCACAGGGGCTGCAGCCTACGCCGTCGCCGGCGACTCACAGCAGCCCAGCTCCAGGTTGAGCTGTCGTTCAGCATCTTAGCTGTAGAGGGCAGTGTCACTGGCCCTCATATGTGGGATCCGAACCGGGGCCCTCTGGCGTCCCAAGCCAGTTCTTAACCATTGCGCCACTCGGCCGGCCCATAAACTTTTTAATATGGACCTTTTCAAACCTATTCAGAGATAGACAGAATGACATGACAGCCTGCCCTTACACTTGTCATCCCTCTGTGACAAATTATCAGCATCCTGCTGTTCTGTTCCCTCTATCCCTCCCTACAATGTTTTGTCAGTATTTAAATTTAAACTCTAGAATTGCTACATGTAAAATTTTTTAAATTAAAATGCTGCATGCTTATAGTTTAAACAAGAAAGGTAAAAGTAAACGCTCCCAGTCCCCCAGCCCACTCTCCGGAGGTAGCCACTGTTGATGTTTCATGGGTCCTTCCTGAAGGGTGTGTGTGTGTGTGTGTGTGTGTGTGAATATTTGCGAATATGGGTGTATATGTAATCTTCCCCATAAGTACAATTATACATTTGGTATTATAATATGTTCGTTAATGTGTTTAGGGTATTTTCTAAGTCAGTACACAAAGAATTATCTCATTTAAAAAAATGATTGAGTAGCATTTCATTCTTAACAGTGATTAATAACTAGGAGGTAATATAGTTATTATCACTGCACCTGAGTTTTCTGTGATATTATTTAAATGTGGTATAACTGGATCGTGATTTGTATATCTTCAACTGAACTAGGTATTGCTAAATTGATCTCTCAAGTGGCTATACCAATTTACACTCCCTTTGGTAGTGTCAGAGATTTCGTTCCAGGCTTTGCCATTTCTGTACTGTTAGACTTTTTCATTTTTGCTAGTTCAGTGCATCTGAAATGGAATCTCATTATTAGAATTAGCCTGTCCCTGATCAATCATCTTCACATGCTTACAGACTTAGATGTCCTTTCTGTTTCTCTGTAACCAAACACCTTTTTGAACTTTTTGGTTTTTTGATAGTTATGTCAGTGAAGTTAACTTTAGTTATGTGAGTTGATTCCCTGGATATTCTAGACATATGCTCATCATATTACAAGTAATGGCAAATTTACCTTCTTTCCACCATTTACATCTTTTATTCAGAGCCCGTCTCATCATGTGGGCTCGTGTTTCCAAAGCAGTGTTAGCCAGTGGTGAGAACTGACCACCTGCTCCTCCCCGGGCTGTAATGGAACTGCGCCTGTTACACTGTCAAACGTGATGCCTGACATGACTTTGCGCTGAGATACATTCTTTTTATCATGTTAAGGAAGTGTTTTCTTACTAAAGGCTTTTTATCAACAATGATTGTTATCCAATGGCTTCCTGTCACAAAGAAAAGCTTTTTTTTTTTTTTTTACCCTTGACCTACTATTAGGGTTTATAATATTGAACCTTTGATGTGGCAGGAATAGAAATAATGTACATCTTCGACTGGCTGCTTTGGGAGAACAACAGAATTCCTCCTTCACGAGCAGTTCCTTCCCTTGATGGCACATTTTGTAATGAAAGACCTTTAAATTGAGTAGGAGAATTTGAGGCAAAAGCTAACTAAATTTGTTCTTCATAGGCTGCTTAATGCTTCAGAGGGAAGAGTTTGAGGGGACTTTTGCACTTGGGGAAAAAGCAAAGAAGAAAGAGCCCGAGCGCCCCATGAAGAGGGGCAGAGGGGACCTGAGTGTGAACATGCTGACAGGAAGGGGCTCCCAGCTGGACGGGCAGAGGCAGTCAGCTTTGCCCAGGTTCAAGTCCCTCACATATCGGCACTTCTGTTTCTGTTGAATGGAGTTCGGGAAGTGAGATGGCCTGTGAGAGGAGCCTCACTGTACCTTTTGATGCTTTAATTTGTATTTCCTCGATTACTAGTGAATTTAAGCATCTTCTCATTTGTTTTGTCTATTTGATTTTCTCCTTCTTAACTGACAAGTAATGTCTTGTATCCTTCTAGAACTTTAATAGTTTTATTCTTTATGTTTAGATTTTTAAGCTATTAGCAGTTTATTTACAGCTTTAATTTGAAGTAGGGATCTAACTTTATTTTTATTTAAATGGCTAAACAATGGTACCAAAATCTGTTTACTGACTTAAAATAACATATATAATACCCTGAACAAAGGGTTAAAATCTATAGGGTAAATTAATTCATTCTCCACTTTAATGACAGAATGACTCTCGCATGTTTGTGTAACAAAAAGTTGGCATGAGTAGTGGACTAATGAAATTCGATTAGCAGTAGCATGATTGAGTTATTCTGTGTCAGCGCTCTGATGGGCCTCTCTCTCCCGGAACTGAGTCTGTGGCTTGACCTCTGTCTTGTTCACCAGGAGGTTCTGGGCCTGAACATTGCAGGTCCTGCTGGAACTGAAGATGGACAGCAGTCTCAGATGATCAGAGGGAATATCAAATTGGTTTTGACCCCAAGGCTGGACTTGTCTCGGTGTGCATCACCAGATACCAACAGCACATCATTCCTCCATGACTTTGCATGGGCTTAGCCAGGAGGGTTTCTGACGTTTCTGCCCTTGTGCATCTTGTGTGGTCATGCCCTCATCCCCTCCTCTTCTGGATGCCCAACAGAGTACTGAAAAGCTTCCCACTTCAGTGGCTGAGTGGCCCTCATTGTAATCAGGCATGTGACTGGACCGTCCACTGGAGCCCAGAGATGGCCTCTCCAGTGTGAAGGTCTTAGAGTAGTTGGACTTATGTGGGTCTGTAGAGGAATAAGTGCGACATGAGGTGCCGCAAAATGAAGAGTGAGGTGCCAATCTCTGAAAGCCTGACCAGGAAGTTGGCGTGGCATCATGACTTGTGTATCAGGCAGAGCAGTCTGCGAGCCTGCCCAGGTTAAGGGGCTGCTCTGCCTGCTGCTATTCTTATGCTGCTGCAATCTCTCTTCACAAAGCAGCCAAAATAATCTTTAAAAAAAAAAAATCATTTCTCTGCTCAGAACCTCCAGTGGCTTCCAGTGCACTCGGAGTAAAACCTGAAGTCCCTCTTGATGCCCCTGTGGCCCTGCATGACTCAGCCCTTTGCTGTCACTCCCATGTCATTTCTTACCTTTCTTCCCGGTGTTCACCCCACCTCAACCACACTGGCTTCTGAGATGTTTCTCACATGCTCCCCTCGTGTTCCTGACCCTTGGCCTTTGCATCAATATTCCGGCTGCCTGGGACGCCCTTCTCTTGATTATTCAGAGCTTGATCTACTTGAATGTCTCCTCCTCAGAGAGGTCTTTCCAGTTACTTTATGTGAAGTAGAAACCTATGTCATTCTGCGTCCCCATAGCCTACTTATTTTTCTTCATAGCACTTTTTTTTAATATACATAATTTTATTGCAGAATCTTTTTAAAAAACAAAATGCAACATTCTAAAAAACCCAAAATTTACTATTGCTACTAATTCCTGTAAGTTTGCTGTACTACCTACCATACACAAGAAATTAAAGAAACCATTAAATATTTAGAAACATTTAACATCAGAAGCCTTAAAATCTAACTATATAGTAGCCCCTCAACAAGCTACAACCTGCATTTTTTAAAAAGTATTTTCTCTACAAAGAATCTTATCAGCTATACAAAAATCTGTACAGTTTTTATACTGAAGCTAATATTGAGCTGCCCTTGAATTCACATTCTTAGCAAAACAATTGCCTGAGCATACACACACACTCCACACACATCATTAACGGAACAGCCATTTATTCTTCATCTTCCTCGTCTTCTTCCTCCTCCTCCTCCTCCTCCTCTGGTTCATTCTTCTTCTTTGAGCCTGTTGGCCTGCCAGGACCCTTCTTCCCTGCTTCACTTCTGCCCTTGGTGCGGTAGTGGCAATATCCTTTTCATATTTCTCCTTTAGCTTAGCTGCTTTCTGTTCATATGGTTGCTTATCTTTGGCTGACTGTTCAGACCACATTTCACCCAATTTTTTTGCAGTATCCCCAATGGATAAGCCAGGGTATTCACTTTTGATCTTTGGGCGATGTTCAGAGCAAAACAGGAAGAAGGCAGATGGAAGTCTTTTAGGAGCATTTGGGATCTTTTTTCTTTCCTTTCTTATCTCCTTTGGGAGGAACATAATTTTTCATCTCCCTGTCATAGCGAGCTTTGTCACTTTTTGCCATATCTTCGAACTTTGACTTTTCCTTTGCAGACGTAGTCTTCCATCTCTCCAAACATTTCTTGGAGAATTCGGCAAAATTGACGGAAGAGTCTGGGTGTTTCTTCTTGTGCTCTTCCCGGCAGGTTTGCACGAAGAAGGCATACGAGGACATCTTGCCCCTCGGTTTGTTGGGTCTCCTTTACCCATGGTGACAGACAGCGTCTGGGGGTAGCTTTTCCTCAGTGTTCCGCAGAACTGCAAGACTCCACAGGTGCTGCCTTCGCTCGGCTCCGGCGTGAACTGGTTTATTGCTCATAGCACTTTTTTTGTTGTTGTTTATTCATCTCTTCATCCCACTAAAAAGAGTTCCATAAGAGTGGCAACTTTGAGATTTGTAAGTTGAAATTCACTGATACCAGATTTTTCTATAATTTGTTATAAAGGTGAGCCTACAAAGGCTGAATGGGCAAGGTGCCATAGTAGTTACAGGCCCCAAAAAAGCACTCCTTAACGCTAGATTTAAATGAGAAGCATGATGGACAGATAACTCGAGGAGGAAGCATTGGCCTCCCCTTTCTGCCCTGCACTGTGGCCACTGGCTGCTGCTGCCCAAGGGGTGGGCGGGTGTCACAGGGCAAGTTTCTCCCCTCACCTCAGAAACTGCTATTCTGCAAGAAGGGAATGAAGGAGGTATTGTTACTCAGACCCCCCACCACCACCCCAC
>NW_017731457.1:1974768-1993247 GCF_001890085.2 Hipposideros armiger | reverse complement strand
GGCGTGACCCAGACAGCTGCTCACACCAGTACACCAGTGACGGGAAGGTGCCTCCAGCCAGTGCCCTTGGTGCACCAGCGTTTTACCTGCCTCGAGGGCCAGTGTTAGGCTCCAAGGGAATTGGGAGGGATGGGTGGTGGGCTGGAGATAACTGCAGAACTATCAATCTGTTGTTAGAATAGCTTTATGTACCCTCCTTCAGATAACTGTCACACCGGTCTTGTAACAGCTCAGTGAAGGACATATTGTCATGCACATTTTATAGGTGAGGACACAGAGGATGTGTGACTTACCCAGGATCACAGAACAGGAAACAGTGGGGCCGAAGAGTCAACCCAAGTCTCCTGGTTCTAGATAAACTACCGCATTGTCTCTCTGCCATCAGCACGGGTGTATTATCTGTGTGGTTAGATGCCAATTGTATGTGGAGCTGCCCATGAAGGGTTTGTGCAGATTTGTCATATGGTTAACATCCTGAGTGGCTTGGTCTGCCCCCGTATTTGTTACAGGTGTGTGTAGGACCCCATTGAAAAGAGTTGCTTACATTGGCTCTTTGGAGGTGTTTTTCACATATTTAAGTGTTTAAGGAAGTCGCTCCTTGGGGAACAGTTGAGAAAGACTAATGAATAAAGCTTTATCTACATTCAGAAATTACTTATTTTGGGGCCTCATCTGAAAGATGAAGACGTTGAGCTGGACAATTTTAGGGTCCTTTGTTCTGACTTTCTGCAGCTGTCCTTTGTTCTTGACTGGAAGTTTCAGAGCCACCATATTTATTGTAACCATTTCCCAGAACCCATCCAGTAGGGGCAGTACAGTAATGGCATCTGTCCGGCACTTCCAGTTAAATAGTGTCACCGCAAACCCAGGGCTGGCTTTGGCCCCTACATATCTGTGACCATGGCAGCACCTTTGCTTTGGATGCCTGAGTCCCGCTGTGTTTCTAACTGCTGTGTTTGATTCCTAGATACTTCACCTAACTACAAGCAAGAGAAGTGAGGCTGCTCAAGTTCTCCATCGTTATTTGGTGTGCGTGGCGGGGGCTTTTTGGAAAGAAAGAACTCCCTGTGGCAGACAGTGTCACAGTGGCCTGCTTGGAAGAGGGGCTGGAATTCCACAGCCCTGGTCATTGCCTCATCTCTGACGCTGCTGAACTGTGTTTTCACAGGTGCTGTTTTCTGTTTCATATTTTCATACACAGAGCAAGTGTAGCTACTGACAAGTAGAAAATGCTATTTTTGGGGGGGCAGTTTCTTGGTTTTGGGTTTTTTTTATTGGAATTTGTTTTTGGCTTTTCTCCCAGTCCCAACCCCCCTTCTGGCTGCTAATGTCCCTGGGTAAATACAACTAGAGATTGCTGTGTGTATTTTATAGGGTTCTCTGTTTTGAAGAGGGAGAATTATGTTACAGATGTTTTTGTTGTAAATAAATAAAACACTTCCTTATCCTTGCAAGATCCAGTATAAATTAACTGTGAATTCAACTAAACTTGTAAAGTCAGTAGGTGGGGTAGGACAGCCATTCGTTAAGACCAGTTGGATCAGCAAGAGGGGTTATTGGATTTGTTTTCTAGAACCAGAGCAATTCTTTTCTATTTACCTAATAATGAAATGCTTGAGCATTTGGATTGGGGCTCCCTTGAAACCTGCTCCCTTCTGTGCGGAGCTGTTTTGAGACAGTTAATTGGAAACCTTGGAGCCAGCTAGTCCTCCTGCACCCTAAACCCCAGGGCTTCCTGTGACACCTCCCTGGGCTGGGCCCTGACTCCCTGGCAGGGCAGCTGTGGTGCCTCTGTGTTCTGCACGCCCTCCTGGGCTGACCCCCACACCATCAGTTGGCTGTGCTCCTGCTATCCACCCCACAGTTATGTGTTCCTATCTGGAGGTAAGCTGCCCAGCCTTTCCCACAACACCCATAGTGCCCTTGGACTCTTTTGTCAGCTCCATGTCCTCCCTCTTTACCTTCCCTGACCCTGTCTTTCTTCCTGGCCAACCTTCAGGGTGTTGTCTCCACTGTCTCACTGCCAGTTATTCCTCAGCCTGCCGCCTTCCTGCCATCTCACCCTCTGCCTGGCAGTCTGATCCCGCAGGCATGTCTCTGTCTTCACTATACTTGATTTTATCACACTCTGAAGCCTCCTCCTTGCTGGGACATTATCGTTCCTGAGTTTCCAACCTTCCACACTTGGATTTTCTCCTACCCCTTGAGCCACCCTTTGGTTTCACTCTTCTCATTGCCACCCCTCCTGCCTCTCACCCTTCAAAAAACACTTTAGAGCATTTCATAATATAATTCAGACAATCAGTGGCTGAGGTTTGACCAGTGACCCAACCAGACCACAGGCCTCGCTGGAGGGCTGGGCATGTTCCCTGACCCAGGGAAGCACCTGGCCTGTGCCCCCACCTTCCAGAGCCCCCCTACTGACAGGATCTGCTTAGAGGGCAGAAACCAAGTCCTTCTGGAGCAGACTGGGCCCCGCCTCTGCCTGGGGATGGAGGGGGAGGGTGGTGCTGCCCAGGACCTGAGTTCTAGGGGCCTCCCCCAGGAGACTCCTGCCCTTCTCAGGTGCTTCCTTCAGCCTGGGCTGCTGGAATGATAGAAGAGTCATTTTCCTTAGAGGCCATGAGCACCTTGCTGGTGGTTCCCAAATCTGCACCTCCGGACCTCATGACCATGGCCTGGTTCACCTAGGGTTAGACGTCCCTCAGTCCCTCCAGATTCTGAAGGACCCAGATCAGAACCATCTTCCTGCTCTGCCAAGCCCTGTTCCAGCAACTGGCAAGGTTTCCCCGCACTGCTGTCTGTCTCTTTCCTCTTTGGACTCTGGTGTGGCCGTACAGCAAACCAGTCTGTCAGCCCTGCTGTCCATCTTTGCCACTCCAGTGTCTTTACTCATTAGCCTGCATGGACCTCCTCTGCCTCAGTTCCCACCACTTGACTCATCCTCAGCCTTGCCTCCACCTCCACAACATGCATGCACTCACATGTGGTGCACACAGGACCCTCCAGTGGCGGGACTGGCCCTTCATGCCCAGCCTCTCTGTTCAGCCTCCTTTCCAGGCCTTATCTTGGAGAAGAGTTGCTGAGAGAACTTGAGCAGAGGAGTGTCATGAGATTGGTGTTTCTAGAAGATTACTCCAGGGTAAAAGCTTTTGGGAAAGCAGTCTGAAAGTATTAAAAGTTTAAGAATATACACTCTTGAACCCAGCAATCCTACTGGCAGGACTCTATCCTTTCCTTCAAAACCATTTAGACTGTGGACTAAAAGGGTTGCACCATTGTTGATGACATGGTAAAATTGGACACAACTGTAAGTCCTTCAAAGGAGGGTGATGAGAGAAATAACAGTACAGCTATGCTGGGGACACTTGGTGGCTTTTAAAGTCTAAGGTAGAAGCTGGAGAGTAATGCATGGAGTGTGAATAAAGGACTGGATGAATGTGCTCCAAACTTCACAATGGCCCTTCCAGCGAGCGCAGCATGGGAGGTAAAGGCGGCTTTCATACTTTGTTCTGAGGGCATCTATGTAGTTTTAAGACGTTTCTGTTGTTATTAGTGTAATTAAAGACTAGAAGGAAAGGTAATTGGCTGCAGTGTGAACTGTGGAGGGGAATTAGAGGGGCAGGAGCAGCCGGGCCTGCAGGAGCAGGTGGGCAGCACTCATGGGGAGGGCTTTGAGGGCAGACCAGCTGGTTGCCCCTCGCCCAGCACTCATGCGTCTGAGTGGGACACTGGTGTCTCCTGATTCTGCCAGGGAGACCTGTGGCCCCGAAGAAAAATGAAACCAGCTTGTTTATTGATGATCTCCAAAAAAGAACTTCTGAAAGGGCTCCCCACTCAGGTGGGCAGCATGTGGCAACTGAGGTGGCTCTCAGGTGGCGCTGGCCTCATTCAGCCACATCACACAGTTCTCAGTAAACCATTTTTCACCAGAAGTGGGCTTGGGGGTTTAGTCCCCCTTTTTAACCTCGGGTGCAGAGACTAGAGTTGATTATGCTCCTCAGTCATGGTACATTATCACCAGTAATCTGTGCAAGGTCCTCCTATTTCACTTATTCTCTGTATCCCCATACCCTCTCCCATAGGCCACCATGTTAATGTGTTTCATGTGTGTCTTTACTTTTGAATGCATTCTTGCAAAATGTGTGTCATGAGGTATTACGAAGCCAGCCTCCCCATGGCATCTTGGGCAGTGTGGTATCAGGGTAATGTTGGCTGCCATCTGGGAGGCTGGCCAGGGCCCTCAAAGCACACTTCAGTTCATTCTCATGACAACTCAGTGAGGCGAGTGGTGGCACCTGCACTTACCAAGGAAGGAAAAAGCTAGCTTAGAGAGGTTACTAAACTGACTCTCTAAGGGGCTTCATCATCCTCACCACAGAACCCTGGTGTTCAGCCCCTCCCTCCTCTGGGAGCCTCTCCTTACTTCAACCCTGGACTCTACCAGCAGCACTGACAACTTACCATCTCATTTGAGAGAAGGTGGCTGGGCCCAGGGGAGCAAGGATTGCCCCAGGTTCCATAGAGCTGAACTGGGAACAGTTCAAACTTGGAATATGACCCGTTCCACCAAGCTGTCAAGGACCTCTTCCCTGTTTCTCCACGGAAGGCCATTTACTGTCTTCGGAATGAGGATTTTAGCTCCCTTTTTCCCTCACGGCAAGGGCCAGAAGGCCCCAGCTGACTTTTGCAAAGCAAACTGGACAGTAGGTGGCGACATAACCCTCTTTATACTTACCGGGTAAGCCAGGTGGCCCCAGAGAAACTATGGCTCACCTGTGCCACAGCAAGTGACCTGGGCTTGTGGGCTCTCTCTCTCACTACCCAACTGCTCAACATGGTCACTCAGCGAAGACTGATGTGTGCTGAGTGTTGGGACCCAGCTCCAGTTGGGCCCTTTTACTCAAAGAGTAGAAAAAGGCAGCAGGTGTAGTCAGTCCCAAGCAAGCACAGAGCCAGGAGGAACTGGGAAGGCTTTTGCAAGGAGGTACTTGAGTGAGCAGAGCTGGAACACAGGAGGCTTGAGGACCTGAGCCAGGTGGAGAGTGGCTGGAGCAAAAACAAAGCATGACCCTGCCTGCGCACTTGAGAAAATGTAAGCCTTTTTGAGCAGAGGGCATGTGGGCAGACAGGATCAGATCCCAGAAGGCTGTGTGTGTCAGGCGCTGCTGTCGGCCTTGCGACGCCCCGAAGGCCCTTCTTACCCAGGTGAAAACCAGTCCCAGAGACTCCTGTTCTCTCCGGTTCAAGAGCCGGGCCGGCTGCAGAGAAAGGCTGCTCCTCCCGTGGCTCATTCCCTCTCCTGGCCTGGAGAAGAAGCTCACCTTGACCGCTCTCATCGCTTTGATCAGCTCCATCATGAATGATACATAATAATGCTGCACGGTCGGACTTCATCCAAAGCATCAGTTAAGCAAAAATGCCGCTGTATGTTTGCACACACACACTCATGTTTTTTGGCCTAGGAGGCAAATATTCTAGAAAGAGAAATGTCAGCAGATAGATAGCAATACAATGATATAAATATTGTAATAAACTGCGAAATGTTTTCTTATATGATAGTCTTAATTCATAATCCTTTAAACTAAAAGTGCAGGAGAGGGAAGACTTTAGTCAAATCTCCATTTTGCCCCCATCCTGTGCCCTTTCCCCAGTTCCCTCCTGCTGAGCTTGTCCTTTTAGGGAGGAGAAGCGTTGGTACCCAGAAAATTCACCATCCAAGAAGGGAAAGAACGTGGGGGGTGAGTGTGGCTTTGTGGCTGCTCTTTGAGAAATCCCAGAAAACAGCACCAGGAGACAGACTCCAGACAAAGGGCAACTTTGGAAGAGGCCGCGTGGCCCAGAAAGAGCCCCAAACTTACTCCGGCGAAGAGACTGGATGGTCCCTGCAGTGACCTGATGGGCGCCCATGCCAGGAGGGGTGAGCCACTTGGTGATGGGTGTCACCACTTGCTAGCTGAACCTGAATCCAAATTTCTGATGCAAAACCTCACGATGGTTTCCAAGAACCTTCTGAGGTAAATTGTGAGATGGATAGTAGGTGAGGGTGTGCAGGAGTCTTCATCTTTCTTGAAGGATAAGCTTGCCACACGTTTGTGTTGGTTTGCTTTAGTTTGTGTTGGAGGGACTCCTACATAGTTCATGAGACCCCCACACATACAGTGTACCTCAGTACCCTCTGCGTAAATGAGGGAAAATGCAAGTCGTTTCCCTCAGCTGCTGCTGCTCCTGTCCCTCTGACCAGGCCTCTGAGCTGTCCTCCTCCTCCCACTCAGCCTCATCCCATCAGTCACCAAGGCTGAGGGTTTTGCCTCCTCATGTCCCTTGTATCGCAGCCCCCCCCCCGACACACACCCCAACTCTTCATCATCGCTGCCACACCTCCCCAGCAGGCCTCCCCAGTCCCAGCCTAGGCTCCACCAGCCCTCCTCCAGCTAGCCCAGTCCTACCCTGGCTTCAGTGGTTCCGCAGCTCCCAGTAGCCTTTGAGAGAAAGTTCAAAGTCCCTAATTTACCACAGAAGGCCTGGCCTTCATCCAGCTACACTCTGCCAGACTCTGCTTTCCAGCTACACTGAGCCACTTCGGTTCCTAAATGTTCACACCATTCCACCTCTGTGCCTCCTCAGGTGCTGCTCTCAGGTTGCATTTCCACTCCTTTCCCAAAGCTTAGCTTAAGACAAGATCCTGAGTGGAAGTCCCCAAGGCTCACAAGCCTATAGTGGCAGGACTGGGAGTCAAGACATGTCCCCAGCTATCAGCTACCCCAACAATCATAGAATGGGGACCACTCAACACAAAAGTTAATTCCTGTCTCCAATCTAGCAAACAAAATCACAGAAATGTTCCTCTTTGCTTGGTATTAAATTTTTTTTCTCATGTTTTTAAAAACCATTTTCATTTCTGTATATAAAAACCACACATATAAAGTTAAAAATACATGCATAAACCTGGAGAGAAGGAAAAAAACTTAGTGTAAGCTCTGCTTCCTCCAGACTGCATTCCCTGACCACCCCAACACAGCTGCCTCTGACGTGCCCTCCCCTGCTTCCCATCACACCATGGTAATCAGTAATCGGTAATCGGATGGTCTGGCCTGACTTCCCCAAGGCTGTGAGCTCCTCAAGGACAGGGACAATACTTCAGCTGCTTCGGTTCTCCATTCCTCAGCACAGTCAGATAGACTGGAGCCCCGGCCTGTTGAAGAAATAAATGGATCTCATTTATGAGTTATATCCACATGCCTCATGAAATCCTATGGACAAGTCCAAAAAATCATGCAGAATTGGTGGCTTAGAATGTCCGCATTGTTCTGCTATGTCAAGGAAATCAGGTTCAAGGACCCTTGATGAGAAAGAAAAAAGACTAACTTAGGGTGACTATGAGCTCAGTATGAGCTGTGGGGTGCAGTGACTGCTAAAAAGGACAGGGCAAGTGCTGGTGGGGGGCAGCCTGGGAGACATCGTCCATCCAGGCAGGTGGGGACCCATGGTTTATGTTGGTTCACACCCCAGCCACAGGCCCCCAGGCAGGTCTGCGGGCTACAGGTCTGAGGATGGACAGGCCCAGAGAAGGGCTGAGGGCTCTTGGACAAAGCTATGCTCTGTGCCTCACTTCTCCACCTTCACGATGGGGCTGCCTCCCTCCATGCTGGTTGTGACAGCCAAATCCCTTTGGGGAGCCCTTAGGGGCCACATCAGACACAACTAGCTTCACACTTAGTTGTCAGAAAACTTGGAGCTGACTGGGAGGACTGAAGACCACTGTGTTGTCAGTCAACTCTTCTCATGGTCCCACCCCCGAAATAGTTTGACTCCCTAGCCCAGGGGTGCCTCCCCTGGGCACCGTCACACTGTGTTCCTCTGCTAGTGCTGTGCACCTCCAACCCCACTTCTCACGCACCCCTGCAAGGGCCCGGCTTCACACAGGCTCCCTCCCTCCCATGGGCGTTGAAAGGCCCACTTCTCCCACCACATTTGGCATTTGAAGCGTAAAGCAGGCGCCTAGGTGGACCGACCCCTGTATGGCCACAGCAGATAGCTACCAGCCATCAATAGTACAGTGTCCCCCAGCACACAAAGAGCCTTACTCAGGCTCTGTGGAATGGATTTGAAAATCACCAAGGTGCATTTCCAACCTCATAATTACTCAGCAGCCCTTGCCTGCGTCACTGGTTCCTTTTTGATTCCATAAGGAGGCCCTTCCTAACCTTGCCCTTGATTCTCAGGCCCTGTTCCCTTCCCAGCACCCCCCACTCCTCTCTCCAGGCGCAGTGACCTGGCCTCTTCCACCAGAGAAAATAAAGGCCAATTGAGCATGAAATAAGGCCCCCCTTTCCACTCACCCCATATTTCTGTATCTTTGCCCACCTCTCCTCCTCCTCCCCTGGGTCCTGGGGGTAGAAGTGTCTGTTTCTTGCCTCTTTCTGTGCAATTGATCCTGGCCCCATCCAGTTCATCAGCCACCCTCTGTTTGTAACATCGGTTTCTTCTGCCTCCAAACATGGCCCATCTCTCTTTCCTAATAGAATACTCCTTCAGCCCTGCCTCCTCCTTTCCCCCAGAGCCAGACCCCTTTTATTTTACTTCATTTATTTACTTCTTAAAAATGTAATCCATTCAATCAATCCTTGCTCCTCACCATATTCCTATAAGGGTCCCTTCTTACTGTTGGCAGTTTTCTAGTTATCCTTCCAGGAGAGTTAACAGTTTTTACAAGACAATATCATCATACCTTCTTCCCCTTTTTAAAAAAAAAAACTTGAGATATAATTCACATACCATGAATTTCATTTTTTTTAAGGTATACAGTTCAGTGGGGTTTTTTATTTAGCATGTTTGCAAAGTTATACAACTATCACCTTATCTGAGTATATTTTGATCATCCCCAAAAGAAATGCTATACCCATTAGTAGTCACTCCCCATTTTCCTCTCCTCTCAGGCTCTGACAACCACCAATCTGCTTTCTCTCTCTCTGAATTTGCACATTCTGAATATTTCATATAAATGGAATCATAATATTTGTCCTTTCATGGCTGGCTTTTGCACTTAGCATAATGTTCATCTATATTGTAGCATGTGTCAGTGCTTCGTTTTTTTTATAGATGAATAATGTCCCATTGTGTGGATGTACCACATTTTATTTATCCATTCATCAGTTGATAGACATTTGGTTTGTTTCCACTTTTGGACTGTAATGGATAACGCTGCTATGAACATCCATGTACGTATATTTTTGTTTGAACACCTGTTTTCAATTCTTTGGGGGTATATACCAAAGAACTGACTATCTAATGAACACTTTCCTTCTGGAAAGAAGTCTTCTTCCGACAGACCTCTGAGAGCATTTGCCACTTAGGAACATTCTTCCTTAAAATTGCTGGGTCATATGATAATTCCATGTGTAATTTTTTAAGGAACAGTCATATTGTTTTTCACAGCAGCTTCACCATTCTACATTCCCACAAGCCACATATGAGTGTCCTAATTTTCCACATCCTCACTAACACTTGTTATTTTCTCTATTTTTCATTATAGCCATCCTACTGCATGTGAAATTGTATCTCATTGTGTTTTGGTTTTTTTAGGAGTTTTTTTTTGTTTGGTTTTTGTTTTGAAATTTTATTGGGGAATAGTGTGTTTTTTTCCAGGACCCATCAGCTAAGTCAAGTAGTTGTCTTCAATCTAGCTGTGGAGGGCACAGCTCCTTGGCCCATGTGGGGATCAAACCAGCAACCTTGGTGTTATGAGCATACACTCTAACCACCTGAGCTAATCTGGCCAACCTCATTATGGTTTTGATTTGCATCTCCCTAATGACAAGTGAAGTCAAGCATCTTTTCATGTGCTTGTTGGCCATTTGTGTATCTTCTTTGAAGAAATGTCTATTTAGGTCCCTTGACCATTATTTTAATTGGGTCATTTGTCTTTTTATTGTGGAGTTTTAAGAGTTCTTTATATATTCTGGAACTGGTTTCATATCAAACTTACGATTTAACAATATTTTCTCCCATTCTGTAGATTGCCTTTTCACTTTTTCGATGTTGTCCTTTGAAGCACAAAAGTTTTGATGCAGTCCAAAATTACCTATCTTTTTTGTTGTTTCTTAAGCTATTGATGTCATACATAAGAAACCATTGCCAAAGCCAAAGTCATGAAGATTTACCCTTATGTTTTCTTTTAAGAATTTTAGAACTTTAAATGGGGTTGGGGGAAGGATAAAAAAGATGAAGGTATTAAGAAATACAAATTGGGGGGCAGCCAGTTAGCTCAGGTGGTTAGAGCGCGGGCTCATTACACCAAGGTTGCTGTTTCAATTTCCACATGAGCCAGTGAACTCCGCCCTCCACAACTAGATTGAAGACAACAACTTGACTTGGAGCTGATGGTTCCTGGAAAAACACACTGTTCCCCAATAAAGTTTAAAAGAAAAAGCAAGCAAGCAAGAAAGAAATACAAATTGGTAGTTAATACAGTATGGGGAATATAGTCAACAATGATGTAAAGATCATGGTAGGGTTCCAGATGGGCACTGGACTTATCAGGGGAATCACTTCATAGACTGTGTCCACTGTGCTATACACCTGAAGCTGAAGTAGAATAATATTGAATGTCAACTATAACTAAATATATAGGTATATATAGTCACGGGATGTGGAGTACAACATAGGGAAGATAAGTCAATGGTATTGTAACAGCTACATATGATGTCAGAGGGTACTATCTTGGGGGATAGGTTATGACTTTATGAGGGGTTTAAATGTCTAACTATCACGTTGCTGTGCATACCTGAAACTAATAAAAAATATATAATAGGTGGGGACACTTACAGAGAAGCAGATGCCTAATATGACAGTTCTCAGGAGTCCCATGGAATGCTCATCCTGCTGAAGGTTTAGGCTCATGGCTGGAGGTACTGGTTCCTTTTTAGGAACGACCAGAGCTCACATTGAGTGCTTACTGTGTGCCCGGCATTGTGCCAAGCACTTTGTTTACATGTATCGTCTCACAACAACGCTACTGAGTAGGTACTATTAGAAATTAGAAAACTGAGGCCCAGAGAAGCTCTGGTACCTGCCAGGGTTGTGTTAGTCTAATCACCATCTCTGCTAGAGTCCCATAGAGAGAGAGCATCCATCACACAGTGGTTAAGAGGTGAGCTCTGGGGCAGACCTTTTGAGTTCACGTGGCGCTCAGCCACTTATGAGCTCTGTGACCTTGGGCAAGTTCACTTAACCTCTGTGTGCCAGTTTCCTAATCTACAAAACAGGGATAACAGCATTGCCTTAGGGTTAAGAAGTCCAGCGGTTATTGGTCCAGTCCAGCGGTTCTCAACCTTTCACAGGGGTCGCCTAAGACCATGGGAAAACACATATCTTTGATGGTCTTAGGAACTGAGACACTGCTCCTCTATCCGTCTCCAGGCCCACATCAGATACGCCCACATATGAGTACCCGGCAACCCCTGTGAAAGGGTCGTTCGACCCCCAAAGGGGTTGCGACCCATGGGTTGAGAACCGCTGGTCCAGTCCCTGGCAGTAAATGCTTAGGAAAGTTCTAGCTGACTTGCAGGAAGTGGAGAGTCAGTGTTGATCATTTCTCTTAGTCTGGGACTACTCAAATATTTTAATATTTTAGAAAATAATTCAGTGTTTATTATAAAAGCAATAATGTTTGCTATAGATCAGCTAGAAAATATATAGAAGTAAAATGGGAAAACCTTTATCCCACTATCCAAACATAATTTCTATTAATATTTTGCTCTGTTTTCTTCTGTGCTGTTTTTAATATCATCGTGATCCTAATTATACTATGTAAACAATTTTATAGCTTTTTACACTTAAATGATAATATAATGATTATATGAGTATTATTGTAATATCTTCATAAATATCTTTTTAATGGCTATAGTAATTTCTGTATTGCTTCATCGTTTGGTATTTGACTATTATAATTAATGTTTTCATAAACATCTTTGTGAATAAACTATATTTTCTTAAAATTAAAAAAAAGAATTTTAGAGCCTTAGATATTATATTTAGGTTGTTGATCCATTTTGAGTTAATTTTTTGTATATGGCATGAAGTAAGAGTCCAACTACATTCTTTTGCATGTGGGTATCCAGTTTCCTGGCACCATTTGTAGAATAGACTATTCAAGACCCATTGAATGGTCTTGGCACCCTTGTCAAAAATCAGTTGATCATACGTGTATGTGTTTGTTTCTGAACTCTCAATTGTATTTCACTAACCTGTCTATCCTTATGCCACTACTATACATTTTACCATATGGTTGATTACTATAGCCTTGTAATAAGTTTTGTAATCAGGAATTGTGAGTTCTCCAACTTTGTTCTTTTTTTTTTCTTTTCAATTTTATTTTAGCTATTCTAGGTTCCTTACATTTTTTTTTTTCCGTATGAGTTTTAGGACCAGTTTGTCAATTTCTTCAAAAAAGTAGCTTTTAGGGGGACCTTGTTGGGAATTGATTTGAATCTGTAGATCAATTTGGGGAGTATTGCCATTTTAACAATATTGAGTCTTCTAATCCATGAACGTGAATATCTTTCCCTTTAGGTCTTTTAAAATATCTTGTCAATGATGTTGTGTAGTTTTCAGTGTATCTTGTTCCTTTAAGTTAAGCCCACATTTGCCAGGCTTTTAGCTGAGTTGTCTGCACTTGCTTTCTCAGTGTTTCCTCCATCAATTGCCTCTTGGCCCATTATGTCACCACTCTATGGACACTACTCTTACCTAAGTCCCCAGTGACCCCTTGGTTGACTGTCCAGTGAGCACCTTCCTTCTGGAAAGAATCTTCTTCCCATAGACCTCTGAGATCATTTGCCACTTATGAACATTCCTTCCTTAAAATTTCTTCTCGTGTTGCTTTCACAAACCACTCTCCTCTTCTGCCTGTCTCTTTCACTGACCTTCCTCCTCCTTTTCTCCTCCTCCTCTTCTCCCCTTCCTCCTTCCACCAGTTCCTTAAATGTTGGGGTTCTGTCCCTGATCATCTTCTCTTCCACATGAATGACTTCATCTTCGGGAAACTCATGGACTCCCAAAGCCTCAGCCTCCATTTTTATTTACCTCAGAGCCTCCTAAACCTCCTGCTCCAGCCCCACCCTCTCTAGACCTTCAGTACTGTACCCCCGTGGGCCTGAGGCCACCCCCCTGGTCTCTCCTCCTAACCTGGGCCTCCTTTCACATTCCTGAGGTTGGTTAGTAAACACCCCAGCCAGAAGCAAACCCAGTGGTCACCGTGCTTGACTCACCTCTCTTGCCCTCACTTCTGAAATCTCATCAGTTGTCACATCCTATGGCTTTTGCCCCCTAACTATTCAAAAGACAGGTCTAAAGTGGCATAAGGCAGGCTCTTGCCATCAGCCCGACTCTGTGCATGGGGAGCAAGTTGGGAGTGCAGCAACTCAGCCCACAGCATCCAAATGACAATGCAGGCTGCAGGCTCAGAGGAGGGAAAGTGAAAAGGTGGGCACGCAACTGAGCTGTGAAGGACTGAGTTCAGCAGAGCAGGAGGGTGGACGAGAGCCACGCTGCACCATGGAAAAATGTGAGTGTGGGGTTCAGCAGCAGTCAGTCCCAGCCAAGGTGGGAGGGAGGGTGCAGGAGGGCAAAGGGAGTATGGCTGGGTGCGGTTGGGAGACTAGCTGGGGTCTGAGATGACTTGGCTGCATTTCATCCACATCCCTTATGCCTTTGTGACCCCGGGCACAGCACTTAATACGGAAACCACAGTTTCCTTATCTGACACATGGGTTGTGGTGGGGATCACCTGCCATCATGCTAGTGAAAGTCCTTTGTAAATGGTAGAGTGCTGAACAAGCTTAAGGCAGCCCAAGGCCAGGAAGGGAGGAGGGTGCTCATTGTGAAGGCCACAAACACCAAGTGCAGGGGTTCAGGCTTTAGGTTTCAGGTATGGGGAAGATATTAGGTGCGACTCTCAATTCCAACTGACAGAAACCCAGCTTGAATTGGCCCAAACCAGAAGACAATGGATTGGCTGTTGTCCTGAGTGGTCCAGAGGCGGCTCTGTCTGCAGCACAGCTGGATTCTGAGGGAACCCAGGATGATTTCCCTGTCTCTGCTCTCTGGATTTTACTCTTTCTCCTTTGCCCTTCATTGGCTGCATCTCTCACCTCTGCTTCCCTCTTGGGTTCAGGGAACCCCTGGCAGCCTCCACTTCAAGACCCAGAGCCTCGCTGCCAGCTTTCACATGGAAAGCTTTGATTGGCTTAGGGTGGGTCACTGCCCATCCTTGAGCCAACCGGAAAGTGGGTGGTGGCCTCTGATTGGCCAACCAGGTTAGTGCCCTCATCTACATTGGGGTGAAAGCAGACTGATGAAGAAAAATTGGGAAGGAAGGGTCCTGGAGGTCAGGCTGTGGACTGACATAACCTGTCCCACTGCTGGGAGGGAGTCTCCGGGCTGAACAGAGTGATTAATCCTCCTGTGAGGGGGTGGGAGGCAGTGCCTTGGAAACGGATGAAGAGGTTAGGTCTGGGCAGTGGCCAGGAGTGCATGCCTCATAGGGAAAGGCCCGGGCACCCGCAGTTCCCGAGCTGTCCTTACCTCTCCACAGCCTCTTTCCTAAGCCTCACATGAGGCCTGAGAAGCAGGGAAGGATGATGACTTGACTGTACACAGTTTACAAGTGTGGTTGAATGGCTTTTCCAACATTAATGGAAGTTAGAGGTGGCAAACGACTAGGCTGCCCATCCTCCAGGGTGGATTTCCAGAGAGAGCCTGCTCTGGGCGTCCAGGGCAGGGGCAGGTGGCAGGCATGGGCCCTTTCTTTTGCCCAACAACACGTTTGGGGAGGTGAGAGACTCTTGCTCTCGGTGAGGGGCTGCAGGAAGGACACACACCGTGCTGGGGAAGACCCAGGCATGGCCTGTAGGAGTCCTAGGCAGGGTTCATGGAGGAGGCTGCTTGGAGTTCACTGAGCACACACGATGCGCTAGGATGAGGACGAACGTCCCAGAAGCAGAGCACGGTCCCAGCGTGGGGTGGCAGGTAGTGGTGTGGACCGAAGCGCGGAGACGGGAATCTCTGGGTCCCACATGGGGGCTCTGGACGCTCAGGTGAAGCTCGGCCTGGAAGTCACGCGCCCCACGCGGGCGCTCTTCCCGCGCGGCTCCGGGGTCCCCGCCGGGCGATTTGGGCGCGTCAGCAGAGCGGAAACGGGCGCGGCGCCAGCCCCGGGACGGCGGGGACGCGGCCTGGCAGCGCAGCGGCGGCTCCGCAGCTTCTGTTCCGCCCGCGTTTGTGTTGGCAGCTGCCTGCGGCGCGCGGCCGGGCGCGATGAAAGGGCCTTCTGTCTGCGCCCCAGCGGCCCCGCTCGGCTTTCATTCTTAATATAATCTTCACTTCATTTTTAAACGAGCAGAGGTTCTCTTGGAATTTTTCCCCTTCTTCCAAAAATACATGTGCGTGTGTGTGTGTTTGCAAAAGGCCCTTCACGGTGAAGGTCGGGATTGTCCTGGGGAAGGGAAGTGCGAAACCCGAGGCGGATTCAGAACGAGACAAAAATGCCTTTCTTCCTGTGCAGGGGCCTACCCTGGGGGTCACCGCCTCCGCTGGGGTGTCCCTCTTCCCGCCCCTCTCCCTCTCCCCCTCACCTCACTCACCCCCGCCTGTGGGGAGAGGATGGGGATACTTCTCTAGCCACTGCCGCACCCCCACCCAGTGTGACTGGGCAGTTTGGAAGTAGAGGTTAGTCGGAGGGGGTCAGGTGCTTCTCGAGGGGTCCCTGACCACAGCTGGTGAGAGAGCGCTGTCATTAGGCTGTCATTAGGTGTGGCCAGCCAGGGCTGTCCTCCCAGTAATGAATGGGAAAGGACATGGGACCCCTGGGTCCCAGGTTCTGCTTGGGGAGACCATATTCTGTACCGATGCCCCATGCGGCCTTAAAACAGCCTGCAACAATGCCTGGAACCCTGTCACCAGTCATCCAGCCATTCACCTCACAGGACAGAGGGGTGTTACACCTAATGTAATTTTACAAGTTATACCAAAGACTGCCATTTGAGAGACCCCCCACCTCAAGCATCACAGGGCCAGGGCTTTCCATACATGTTCCCAGGCCCTGAGAGTTAGGTATGGTTATTCATATAGAAGGGAAAAGGAAAGCTCAGAGAAGCTAAGTAACTCGCCCAAGTCACAGAGCATGAGGGTGCTGGGGCTGGAATTGTGGAAGCAGGTGGCAGGAAGCCTGAGTTCTCCTTTCTGCCTCAGTGGCTTTCAAACTGTGTTCTACAGAGCTCCTGCCGGCGTTGAGGGCTGTGAAAATTTATGATTCTGATTCTTAAGGAAAAAAAATTAATTTATGTTTATATTTGGACTTCTGTTTTGAGCAATATAATAGAGAACTTGAAACCCATCCTGCTCCAAACACCTAAAACAGCTAGGTTAAAACAACAGCAACAACAAAATACAACAAACAAACCCTCCAACCAACAAAAAGAAATCTCCAAGAGCCAGAAACGAAGAAAGTGATGAAAACATGTTGGCCACAGCTGCCGTAATTGGAGGAAGGGGGGTGGTGAGGGCACAGGCAGGGAACGGGGGCAGGCTGTCATTCAACAAAGGTGAGGCCTTGGACCTACCCAAAGTGGGGATTGAAACAGAGACCCCCAACTCATGCTGGGATTGTCCAGGGCTATTCCCTCAGTGAAATAATGGGCTAATAAAAAAAGAGAGACCTTAGTCACCACAAAACAAGGTAATTTGTCTAAATCTAGCTGGTAGAATTTTTTTAAATCCCTCCTGAGAGTTTGTTACCATGAGCCAGTGCTTACACAAGTTTTACATTCAAATTGTCTCTACCCTAAAACTGAAAGATTAACAAATATTAGCCCCAGGCTTAGTAATATCTGTGGAGTATTTAACAGAAACAAACTCAAAACTTGCTCTAAAGGAATAGGTCCTCCACTGAGGCCACACAGACAAAGCCTTGCCAAAGATAATTTGGTAGTGCCTAGAAGAAAACTCAATCATGATCAATAATCTGGAGATACACAAACAGCAAGATTACCCCAAAACAACCTGATAGAGACTATACAATAAGAATGTTTAAAATTATAATAGGAAGGAGTAAGACACATGAGAGAAAAATGACATTATGAAAAAGAGAATAGGCAGATGAGAAAATAATCAAATAGAATGTCTAGTAATGAATAATACTACCATTTATATTAAAAATTCAGTGGATGGTTAAACAGCAAATTACCCATAGCTGAAGACAAATGTAGCAAACTATACAATTTCCCCATAGAGAAGTAGAGTTTAATAAAAATAACCATGACTGTAGATTGCTTGCAAAAATGGTCAAAATTACAACAGCTCGACCTGGAGCTGGGCTGCCATGAGTCGCTGGTGACGATGTAGGCTGCAGTGGGGTTGCAGTAGGCTGCTGTGAGCTACTGTGAGGTGAGTGGCCAGCAGACATCATGAGCGGCAGGAAGCCAGTGTGAGCTGCTGGCAGCCAGCGTGAGCTGCTGTGAGCAGCCATCAAATGGCCAGCAACCGATCTGCCTCAGCCGGGAAGAGGGCAATGATCACAATACCAACATGGGCCAGTGAGGTGACATCCTCCACAACTAGACTGAGGAACACAAGGACAGCAACTTGTCTGTTTCCCTTCCCCGATTCCCCAATAAAATCTTTATAAAAAAATGATCAAAATTATTTCACTCTGATCTCAGTTTATTCTTTAAACTACCATCATATGAGGTCTGACAATTATGTTCGCGAACTCATCCTAGAACAAGTGCTACATACTTCATTCCCGAATATCACTTCGAATTACTCTTCTTGAGAAGCTATGCACCAACGCCAGTGCCTCCTAGTCCACCCTTCAAAGCAATTTTGGAACTCTTTTTCTGGAACGGTCATCAGAGTTGTCATCGTAATACCTTTGATGTCCTGAATGTCACCAAAATGTCTTCCTTTTAATATATCCTTAACTATTTGCCCAGTTGGTACAAATTCATAATGAATAATCCCTCTTTATCAAAAAAGGTTAGCAACATCGTTTTGACTCTTGATTTTTTTAGTCATGGAGAATTGGCTAACTTCCATTGTGCACTTTGATGCTTTGTTTCAGGGTCGTATTGGTGTACACATGTTTCATTACCAGTGGTAGTACAGCCCAAAACATTGTCTTGCCTCTCCAAAAGGTCTTGGCAAACTTCGACTCTCCTTTGCTTTTGTTCATCAGTGAGCTCCTTTGGGACCATTTTTACACACACCTTTCTCATGCCAAGATTTTCAGTTAAGATTTTCCTATTTCTCTATTGATGTTTACTTGGTCTGCTACGCTTCTCATAGTCAGCCGATGATTTTTTTTTTTTTTAAGATTTGTATTGGGGAATTGGGGGGATGGGAACAGCGCTGGGGAATTGGGGGAAGGGGAATAGACAAGTTGCTGTCGTTTTGTTCTTCAGTTTAGTTGTGGAAGACGT
>NW_017731457.1:1973379-1974558 GCF_001890085.2 Hipposideros armiger | reverse complement strand
CAGCCGATGATTTTGACGCACAATTAGATGAATTTTTGCAATGTTTTCGTCAGTTCTGCTCGTTACTGGCCTCCCTGACCTCTCTTTATTAATAACGCATTCTCTCCCCTCAGAAAAAACATTTAATCCATTTGTCCACTGCCGTTTTCTTCATGGCATTATCCCCATAAACTTGAGCTAACATGTCCCTGATTTCGCTTCCACTCTTGCCAAGTTTAACAAGAAATTTAATGTCTGTTTATTGCTCTAATTCAAGCTCAGACATTCTCGCAACAGCACACAAAAACACACAACAATAATGAACACCACTCTGCAAGACACCGCCACACATCAACATGAACACATCTGTGAGACACTGATATACCAAGGTTATGAAACCTTATGGAGCTGTTTGTACAGTGCTGCCAATGTAAGCGCACGGTGGCAAGTTCTCGAACTTAATTGTCAGATCTTGTATATAGGCCACAAATACAGAAATATAATATCATTTTCCTAAGTTTATAAATTCAGTTTTTCTCCATGTCATCTTATAGCTGCAGCTCCTACTATCAAGATGTGGAGACTTCCCTCCCACCCCCCACACTCGACCCCTTTAACCTAGGCTGCCTTCGCAACTCCCTTTGACTAGTAAAACATAGCATAAGTGATGTTGGCTCTGAGCTTTGGCCTCAAGAGACTTTGTATATTTCCATTCTTTCTCTTAAAACTCTTAGTGAATTAGCCCAGACTAGTCTGCTAGAGGATGAGGGACTATGTGGAGTGTCATCCCAGCTGAGGCCATCCTAGACCAGCCAGTGCCGTCTGAACCCATATGCATGAGTGAGCTCAGCCAAGGCCAGAAACATCCACCTGAGCCTATCCCAAATTGGTGATGCACAGAGTCATGACCTAAATAGATGGTTCTTATTTTAAGCTAGTACATTTTGGGATGGTTTGTTATACAGCAAAAACTTACTGATACAGAGATAGTAAGAGATGTGAATAAAATGAGAAGGTCCAGGGGGCCGTTTGAGTGACTCAGTTGGTTAAGAGCTTGCACAAGACTGTGAGCTCTGAGCAACAGGGTCGCCGGTTCGACTCCCATATGGGCCAGTGAGCTGTGCCCGAGCTGAGCTGCCACTGAGCTGCCAACAGGTGGCAGGATGGCTCAGCTGGTGAGAGCACATGCTCCTAACAACA
>NW_017731457.1:1959831-1972034 GCF_001890085.2 Hipposideros armiger | reverse complement strand
GTGAGGCGGCGTCCTCCACGGCTGGACTGAGGAACAGAAGGATGGCAGCTTGTCTGTTCCCCTTCCCCCAGTTCCCCAACACTGTTCCCATCCCCCCAATTCCCCAATAAAAAAATCTAAAAAAACCAAAAAAATAAAAATAAGTAAACGTGCGTAAATCTAATGATAGCAACAATAAACATTTGGAGGGTATAAAAAGATGTAATTAAAGTATTGGACACCAATAGGTGACTAAGTTCCTTATATTAATCAAAAGGGTAGACATACGCTATAGACACTGTTAAAGTATAGAAGTTAAAAATTTAAGAATAATCTATGAAGGAAACAAAGTGGAATGTGTAACTTTCAAAGCAATATATGGAGCAGGAGCAGGGGAGAAGAGAAAACAGAAAACATTACCAATCTAATAGAAAACAAAGGAGAAAAATGAAATAAAGAAAAGGGAAGATAACACAACCCGAACATATAATTAATTATAATAAATGGAAATGGATAAAATTCATAAGTTAAAGGAGAGTGTCAGATTAAACAATTAAGCAAAAGCCAAAGACACATAAATATTAGCATACAGAAATATTGTAAGTTGTGGAATGAGAAAATTTTATTAGGCAAATTCTAATCCAAAAAAACATAATATAGCCATATTAATATTAATCAAAATGAACTTAAGGTTTGTTTTTTTTTCCAGATAAGATGGAGTAACATACTTTACCCCATCCCTACCACAATATAAACTGTAAAATGTAAACAGATCAGATTTGAAGAAATAATGGCTGGAAACTTTCCAAATTTGGCAAAAGATATAAACCTACAAATTCAATAAGCTCAGTGAACCACAAACAGAATAAACAGTAAGAAATTCATACCCAGACATATTCTAATTGAACTATTGAAAACAAAAGACAAAAGAAGTCATGAAGAAAAGAAACCGGAGGGAAAAAAATACATTATTAGAGGAGAACAATTCAAATAAATGTGGATTTCTACTTAGAAACCATGAGGGCCAGTACGAAGTGAACAACATTTTAAAGTGTGGAAAGAACAGAACTGTCAACCTATAATTCTATATCCACTGAGAATATCCTCTAGGAATTAAGGTGAAATGCAGACATTCTTGATGAAGAAAAACAAAATGAATTTGTTCCCAGCATACCTACTCGAAATGAACGACTAAAGGAAGTTTTTCAGACAGAAGGGAAGTAATACCAGAAGGAAACTTGAAATATCAGGATTGACAAAAAGCAACAGAAATGGTAAACATCTGGGCAAACACAATAGACTATTCTCTTAAGTTTTTAAAACTATGTTTGATGGTCGAAAGCAAAAAATTATAACATTTTTTAATGAGATTTCCAATGTATGTCAGGGTACAAATCGATAATCACAACATGACAGGAGAGAGTGAAGGGATCTATATTGTGGTTTCTACATTCCACTTTAAGTGGTAAAATATTGATTCTAAATAGACTTGAAAAGTTAAGTATGTATAGTGTGCTCCATAGAACAACCACGAAAAAATTATACAAAAAGACAATACATAAATTAAATTTAAAAGACAGTACATAAATCAAAAAAACAATAGATAAATTAAAGTAAAATACTAAAAAGCATTCAAATAACCTAAAAGAAGACAAGAAAGGAGAAATGGAAAAACAAGGAAAAAGAAAAAAACAGAAATTAATAAAATAGTAGACCTAAATCCAAACAGATCAATGATGACATTAAATGTAGATAAATGCATCAATTAAGAAAGATTGTCAGAAAGAATAAAAACAAAAATAAAACAAGACCTAACTATATGCTGTCTACAAGGAACATTTTTCAAATATAATGATATAAATAGGTTAAAAGTAGAAAAATGGAAAAAAAAATGCTGCCATGCAGAACATTCAAAAGAAAATTAGAGGGGATATATTAATATAAGACACAGTATACTTCAGAGCAAAGAAAATTACAAGGGGCAAAGTCAATTTACCAAGAAGACATAACAATTCTAGATGTGTATGTACCTAAAAATAGAGCTTCAAAATGCATGGAGCAAAAGCTGATAGAAATAAGAGGAGAAATAGATAAATTCACAATTACAGTTAGAGACGACAGCTATTTTCTCTCAGTAAGTAATTGTACTAGTTGACAGAAAATCAGAAAGGCCATTAAAGAACTAAACAATACCATCAACCAACCGGATCAAACTGACATTTGTAAAACACTCTACCCAATAATGGCGGAATACCCATTCTTTTCAAGTGCCTGTGAGGCATTCACCAGGATAGACTATATCCAGGGTCATAAAACTAACCTTTACAAATATAAAAGAAGTGTGATCATACAAAGTAGGACCATAGTGAACTTAAATTAGATATCAATAACACAATGATAACAGGAAAATGTTCAAACACTTGGAAATGAAACTGCCTACTTCTAAACAATCTACGGGGCTGAACATTCCTAATTCATTCTATGAGGCCAGCATTACCCTGATATCAAAGTCAAACAAAGACATACAAGAAGAGAAAACTTCAAACTGCTCTCCTTTATGAAAGTAGATTACAAAAAAATTCTCAACAAAATACTAGCAAACTGAATCCAACAGCATATAAAAAAAGATGATACGTTACGATCAAGTGAGATTTGTCCCAGAAATGCAAGAGTGGTTCAACAAACAAAAATTAGTTAAAATTAACTCAAAATGTATCAAAATATAAGAGCTAAAATGATAAAATTTTTATAAGAAAACATAGGGGTAAATTTTCATGAACTCAGATTTGGCAATGGTTTCTGAGAAATGACACCAAAAGCATGAGCAACAAAAGGAAAAATATATAAATTGGACTTCATCAAAATTAAAAACTTTTGTGTTTCAAAGGATACCACCAAGAAAATGAAAAGATAACTGACACAATGGTAGAAAATATTTGCAAATCATATCTCTGATAAAGGACTACTATGCAGAATATATAAAGAAGTCTAAAAACACAATAAACGAAAAACCAACAACCCAATTAAAAATAGGTGGTGTCTAAAAAGACATTTCTCCAAAGATAGACAAATGGTGAATAAGCACATGAAAAGATGCTCAACATCACTAATCATTAGGGAAATACAAGTCAAAACCACAATGAGCTACCACTTTGCACAAACTAGGATGTCTATAATTTTTTTTAAAAAGAAGGAAGGAAGAAAGAGAGGGAGGGAGGGAGGGAAGGAGGGATGGAGGAAGGAAGGGGAAGAGAAAAGAAAAGAGAAGAAAAAAATAAAGGAAAGAAAAGAATAGAAAAACAAATGTTTGCAACAATGTGGAGAAATTGGGCCTTCAGACATGGCTGATGGGAATGTAAAATGGTGCAGCCTCTGTGGTAACAGTTAAACATAGAGTTGCCATATGACCCAGCAATTCCACTCTTAGGTGTATCACCAAGAGAACTGAGCACATCTAAGTGAAATAAGTCAGTCAGAGAAAGACAAATATCATATGATCTCACTTATACGTGGATTCTAAGGAACTGAATGGGTGGGAGAAGTGGATGGAGATAGTCTCAGAGACACAGAGGAAGAACTGAGGGTTGTTAGTTGGGAGGGAGTGGGGATGAAGGAGAAGGGGAAGGGATGAGACAATACAATTGGGTAATTGTAATATGGCCGCAGGGATAGAAAAAGACAGTCCGAGGAATACAATCAATAATGTTGTAAGCATTTCTTAGGGGGCCAGATGGACCCATGTCCTTTTGGGGAGTCCACTTCATAGTTGATGTAGAGGCCTGACCACCGCATTGTATTTCTGAAACTGATGTTGAATAATACTGTATGTCAACTATAATTATATATACATATAACCTCGGGACATGGAGTAGAGTGTGGGAACGGATTCAATGGAATTGTAATAGATAAGCATGATATCAGGGGTGGGAGGGCAGTGGATGGGGGGAGGGGGGTTGTTACTTTGTGAGGGTGAAAAGGGTAACTATTGCATTGTTCTGTACACCTGAAACTAACAATAAAAAAAATTATCTATTTAAAAAAAAAAGAGAGAACTGAGCACATGTTTACACAAAAACATGTACATGAATATTCATAGCAACATTATTTAGAAGTCCAATGCGCTATCCGTTGCACAATGGAGACACCTATAGCAACATTATTTAGAATAGCAAAACAATAGAGGCAAAAATTATTCCTGAAAAAAATAGGAAAGCTCAATAGACCTATAATCATGAAATAAATTGAACTGGTAGTTTAACATTTTCAAAAATAAAACAGGGCCAGACGAGTGGCTCCTTGGTTAAGAGTTGGCTTGGGAGCACAATCTCTGAGCAGCAGGGAAACCGATTCGGATCCCACATGGGCCAGTGATGCTGCACCCTCTACAGCTAAGATGGTGAACAACAGCTCGACCTGGAGCTGGGCTGCCATGAGTCGCCTGCGACGGCATAGGCCGCAGTGGGGCTGCAGTGGGCTGCTGTAAAAAGCTACTGTGAGTGGCCGGTAGCCGTCCAATGACCGGCAACCGATCAGCCGGGAAGAGCACAATGATCATAGTACCAACATGGGCCAGTGAAGTGACGTCTTCCACAACTAGACTGAAGAACAAAAGGACAGCAACTTGTCTGTTCCCCTTCCTTGATTCCCCAGTTCCCCAATAAAATATTTTTAAAATAAATAATTAAATAATGATAATAAAACAGTAGGTTTAAGTGGCTTTTTAGGTGCGTTCTTTTAGGTGAGTTCTTTTAGGTGAGATATTCAAAGAACAGGAACATAAAATACAATTTGTGAACAAAATGTTCTGGAAAAGAGAACAAAAGGGAATACTTACTGACTCGTTTTAAAGCTGATGTAGTATTAAACCCAATACCAAACAAAAACAGTAGAAAAAAAAAGTAAATTATCAATCAATCTCTTTTAATAGCATAGAATATGTCACAAATGCAAAAATCCTAAGTAAATTTAGCATATTAAATCCAGCAATTAAAAAATAGGACATTATGACCAAGTTGCAAATTATACCAGGTATACAAAGATTGTTCAATATTAGAAAAAAATCTATTACTCTAATTCACCATCTTACTAGACTGAAGGAGAAAAACCACATGATCTCAATAAATGCAGAAAAAGCAACTGATAAAATAACATCCATTTATGTTTTAAAAATACTCTCGGTGAACTACAAACACAAGGGTATTTTCTTTTTCTGAGATTGCTGTATTGCTCCCCTAAATCTGTTTATCCCTTCCTCTTTAGTAATAGAATTTTTAGCAGGGCACCTGCATAATGACTAACTTTCCCAGCTTCTCTTGCAGGCTTGGTGTGAACCTCTATTGCAAAGGGGTACAAAGGGGGCCAACTTCCAGAGCCTTCCTTAACAGACAGCTGCTGTGCATCCTTTGCCTTTGTTCCATCCCTTCCTTCATCCTGTGTAGAACTCAGAGGCTGCCTTGGACCATGAGGACAAGGACCACATCAGAAAGACAGTGGAGCAATAAGCTGGAATAGGGTTGAGTCTCTGAGGATTCCTTGTAGAAGGGATGTCATATCAGCTCCTGGTTAGCTGCATCCAAACTGTTTTGTCAAAGAGACATAAGCGTTTATCTTGTTTAAGTCACTGTTATTTGGAGGGTTTCTGTCACGTACAGCTGAAATTAACCTCAAATGAACAAACCTGATAAAGCATGTCTATCAAAAGACTAAAGGAACTGTTCTACTTGATAGTGGAATATTGGAAACATTACCTTAAAATCAGAAATTCTATTCCAATCAAAAATGACACAGAGGGGCCGGCCAAGTGGCGCGTTGGTTAAGAGCTGGCTTGGGACGCCAGCTCTGAGCAGCAGGGCCCAGGTTCGGATCCCACATGAAGGCCAGTGACACTGAGCCCTCTACAGCTAAGATGGTGAACAACAGCTCAACCTGGAGCTGGGCTGCCATGAGGCGACGGCGTAGGCTGCAGCCCCTGCTGCAGTGGGCTGCCATAAGCTACCGTGTGGCCAGCGGCCAGCAGCCAGCGTGAGCTGCCATGAGCGGCCGTCCAGAGGCCGGCAACCAATCTGCCTCGCCCCAGAAGAGCACAATGATACCAACATGGGCCAGTGAAGCAACGTTCTCCACAACTAGACTGAAGAACAAAAGGACAGCAATTTATCTGTCCCCTTTCCCCGATTCCCCAGCACTGTTCTCCTCCCTCAATTCCCCAATTAAAAAAAATGAAAAAAAAATGACACAGAGACATCCACTTCCATAGCCTCTGTTCAGGATTGTACTGAAATGCATGGCCAGTGCAGTAAGACAATAAAAATAAATATGATACTGTTCCAGGATGAAGAGGAATCATATGGCTTCCCGACCTGTGACCCAGCCATTTCAATTCCAGGTAAATACCCAAACTCTTGCATACATGCCTAAGGAGACATGTACAAGAATATTCATTGCAAAATTGTTTTGGTGAAAATGTGGTATCAACCTAAGCATCCATCAATAAGCCAATGGTTAAAGAAAGCAAAATATTTCCCATGTAGTCAAATTTTACATTACAGTTAAAATGACAGAGTAGAGCTACACGCGGATAGATCTAAAATACAGTGTTGGTTTTTATAAGAAACGTCTTTGTCTTTTAGAGATATATATTACAGATGAAATTGCTTTAAAATGATTCAGAGAAGTGAGAGAAAGTGGACAGGGGTTTTAATGAAGCACGTGGAGCCATAACTGGTCATTGCTGAAGCCAGAATATGGGTACTGGGGGGTTCGTTATATTATTCTGTTCTTTTGGATACGTTTGGGAGAAAAAAAGGATTGAAAAAAAGCAAGTTGAAGAATGATATAGTCAAACTTATAGTATTTACATAACTTAAAAGCATGCAAAAAACTATTTTATATTGCATAGTGATACATATATACGTGGTAAAAAAAATTCATGGGAGTGATAAACACTAACTTCAGGAGAGGGAGAAAGAAATGGGATAGAGAGATTTATGCAAAGAACTTCAACTGGTTTTATTTCTTAAAAGACAAACCTGAAGCAAATAATGCAAAATGTGCAGATTTAACAAAGATGGATTGTGTTAGCTGTTAGTTATATAATTTTTTTTCTGAGTGCTTGACACATTTGTTTAAAAATAACATTTTTGGCAATTTACAAAAGATCAACATGCATACTAAAATGTACTTTACTCCAAATGTTTACACAAAGCAAAACTATGACTAAGGTTAATTCAATAAATGATTGCTATTATTATAAGTAAATAAATTTGACACTATAAAAAGTATACTAATAAAATACTACTTCCATTCATTCTGTGTATTGAAAATGTCATACATAAAAACTTTAAAAATATCTTACTAGACACTGCATCAGAAAACAACTCATTGAGATATACTTCACAAAACATACAATTTAAAGTATTCAATTCAATAGTTTTTAATATGTTCATGGACAGTCAAATTTAGAACAGTTTCAAAACCTCAAAAAAAAAAAATATCACAACAGGGCTGGCCAAGTGGTTCAGTCAGTTAGGAGTTGGCTTAAGAGCGACAGCTCTGAGCAACAGGGCCGCCGTTTCGATTCCCACATGGGCCAGTGATGCTGCGCCCAAGCTGAGAGCTGTCGCTGAGCTGCCAACAGGTGGCAGGATGGCTCAGCTGGTGTAACAAGATTGCCTGTTCAATGGTGGGCTACGCCCACCCACAACTAAGTCTAAGCTTGGCACCTCGAGCTGAGCTGCCACCAGGATGGCTCAGTGGATAGCGCGTGCGCTCTTAACAACAAGGCTGCCGGATTTGACTCCCACATGTGGTGGTGACTATGCCCACACGCAACTAAGATTGAACACAGCACCTTGAGCTTAGAGGCCACGAGCTGCCAACGGGAAGCCAGATGGCAACTGGTGCCCTCCACAACGAAGATTGCAAGAAGAACAACTTGGCTGGTCCCCTTCCCCAATTCCCCAACACTGTTCCCCTCCCTTAATTCCCCAATAAAATCTTAATAAATAAATAAATAAATAAAAAGTTAAGCTATTGAAAGCTAAGCTGTATTAAAAAAAAATCACAACAGCCCTTTAACCATTAGCTATCATGCCCCTACCTCCCCCCACCCCTATTTTTCCCTTAAGCAAAAATTAATCTACTTTGTGTTTTTTATAGATATTTGTACTGTACATTTTATATGTATGTATATATTGTATGCATCATTTTTTTGTGACTGGCTTCTTCCACTGAGCATAATGTTTTCAAGGTTCATCCATGTTGTATTATATATCAGTACATCTTTCCTTTTTATGGCTGAATAATATTCTATTGTATGGATCTACCAAATTTTGTTTCTCCATTCATCAGTTGATGGACATTTGGCTTTTTTGCATCTTTTAGCTTATAAGAATAATGCTGCTATAAACATTCATATTGAAGTATTTCTGTGGACATGTTTTCATTTGTCTTGGGTATACACCTAGAAGTGAAATTTCTGGGCCATATGGTAAATGAATGTTTAATTGTTTAAAAAACTGCCAGGTTATTTTCCAAAGTGAATGTGCCATTTTATATTCCCACCAACAGTTCATGAGGGTTCTGATTTCTCAACATCCTCATCAACACTTCTTACTATCTGACTTTTTTATTATAGCCATCATGGTGGCGTAAAGTGGTATCTAGTTGTGGGGTTTTTGTTTTTTTTGTTTTGTTTTGTTTAAGATTTTATTGGGGGAATTGGGGAAGGGAACAGTGTTGGGGTGTTGGGGGAGGAGAATATTGTGATTTTTCAGGACCCATCAGCTCCAAGTCCAGTCGCTGCTTTCAATCTAGTTGTGGCGGGGGAGGGGGGCACAGCCCACCATCCCATGTGGGAGTTGAACCTGCAACCTTGTTGTTAAGCGTACGCGCTCTCACAGCTGAGGCATCCAGCCCCCTGTTGGCAGTGGCAGCTCAGCTCAGGCACAGCTCACTGGCCCATGTGGGAATCGAACCCGCAACTCTGTTGCTCAGCGCTCAGGCTCTTAACCAACTGCGCCACCCAGCTGGCCCTAGTTGTGGTTTTAATTTGCATTTTTCTAATGGCTAATGATGTTGACCATCTTTTCATGTGCTTACTGGACATTTATCTTTCAAAAATTGTCTATTCAGATCCTTTGCTCATTTTTAAATTGGGTTGTCTTTTTGTTGTTGAGTTGTAAGCGTTCTTTATATATTCTATATACAACTCCCTTTTCAGACATGATTTACAGAAATTTTCTCCCATTCTGTAGGTTGTCTTTTCACTTATTTGATAATGACCTCTGAAGCTCAAACTTTTAAAATGTTGATGAGGTACAATTTTCTATGATTTTTCTTTTGCTGCTCAGGCTTTGTGTGTCACATCTAACAAACTGTTGCCTGATCAAGGTCATGAAGATATATCCTTATGTTTTCTTCTAAGAGGTTTATAGTTTTAGCTCTCAGATTTAGCTCTCATATGTTTGATCCATTTTGAGTTAATTTTTTTTATGGTGTGAGGTAGGGATCCAACTTCAATCTTTTGCTTGTGGCGCTCCAGTTGTCCTAGCACCATTTGTTAAAAGGATTATTCTTTCCCTATTGGATGGTTTTGACGTTCTTGTCAAAAATTAGTTTCCCATAGACACATGGGTTCATTTCTGGACTGTCAATTCTATTCTACTGACTTATATGTCTATCCTTGTTACTTTGTTTTGTAGTAAGTTTCCCAATCAGGAAGTGCAAGTTTTCCAACTTTGTTCTTTTTGAATGTTGTTTTGGATACCCTAGGTCCCTTGTATTTCTATATAATTTTAGGATCAACTTTGCTCTCACCCATCTTCCCATCTTATTTGTGCTATTGACAAAAATATTGCATTTCTATATTTCATAGGCCCAACAATACATTTCATTGCATATTGTTTTATACTGTTGCTTTTTAAATTAGTTAAGAGAATAAATGAGAAGAAATGTGCATTTATACTCTTTTATATTTACATAATTACCTTTACTGTCATTCTTTGTTCTTTCATGTGAATTGCTGTCACTTCTTTTGGGGTCACTTGCTTTCAGCCTGAAGGACTTCCTTTAGTACTTCTTAAGGCAGATCTGCTAGCAACAAATTATCTGAGTTTTTGTGCTTTCTTGGGGGCAGGGAGGGGGGACGTTTTTATTTTCCCTTGATTTTTGAAAGATAGCTTTGCTGAATATAAACTTCTTGATTGACAGGTTTTTTTTCAGAATTTTGAATATATTATCCCAACACCTTCTGGCCCCTGTAATTTCTGATGAGAAGTCAGCTGTTAATATAATATTAGTAAAATTCCTTTGTAAGTGATGAGCTGCTTTCCTCAGCTTTCAAGATTTTTCTCATCTTTGGCTTTCAGCATTTATACTATGATGTGTCTGTTTGTGGATCTCTTTGTGTTTATCCTAGATGGAATTTTTGAGCTTCCTGGATATGTAGATTAATGTTTTTCAATAAATTTGTGAAAATTTCAGCCATTATTTCTTCAAATCTTTTTCTTTTTTTCTCTTTCCTCTCTTCTGTTTCTCCCATTTGTTGGTGGACTTAATGATGTCCCACATTTCTCTGAGGTTCTGTTCATTTTTGTTAATTCTCTTTTATCTCCCTTCTTCAGACTACATAATCTCTCAGTCTCTCAAATTCACTAATCTTATCTTGTCAGCTCAAATTTATTGTTGTGACTCTCTAGTGAATTTTTCAGTTTAGTTATTGTACTTTCCAACTCCAGAATTTCCATTTGATTCTTTTTATAATTTCTATCTCTTGATTGATATTCTCTATTTGGTGCAACTTTGCCATCATATCTTCCTTTACTTCTTCTTTTATCATGGTTTCCTTTAGTTCTTTGAACATATTTATAATGGCTACTTTGAATTTTATTTCACAATCTCCCTTTCTCAGTGTGTAGCCTCTGGTGTTGTTTCTCAGAAGTGCAGCCCTGGGTATGCCTACAGTCACCCTGGAATGGCAGTGGTTTTGGCAGTGATCTCTGTCTCTTTCCCTACCACATCCATCTGTTAAACTCCACCAATTACTGGCTAATTGCTCTATTATTTCCAACAATGTCCTGTGGCATAAATTGTTCACAGATAGATCCCATCAAATTTGGGCTCATTTGAAGGGATAGCTCCCAAGGTCAATGTATGAGATTTGTTCTGACCTCAGAAGGGCTTCTTCCGGATGTCTCTTTCCCTGGTTCTCTCTGGCTAACTACATTTTAGCCTCTATCTTTGATGAATCTACCTATCTCTTCCCAATTGCCTTTCACAACAACCTCCACTGTTTTTGAGAGTACTTCTAGGCTTGAATTTTCCACATTCTGTTGCAAATGAAGTCAGTTCTTTTGGGAAAAGATTGGGAGCTCGCTGTTCTACTGTCTGCCTCTTCCTCTGGAAAAAAAAAAATCTCTGTGCCATGACTCTGGAGCTGGGGATACAGACAATGGTGTGCTTCTGTCTGCATGACACCCCTGCTTTAGGAGCTGAGTGCTCAGTAGAGGGGAAGGGCAGTAGCCTCAGGTCTTGTTGGCTTGCCTCTTCCAGGACAGAACTTTGGCCTTAAAAGCCAGGCAAGGGGATCAAGGCTCAAATATTCTCTGTGGTGCCATGCCCATGGAAGAGTGGGGGCTGGATGGAAGAAGGGAGCCCCCACCTCTCAGCCACACTTGCCCAGAACACCTCAATAATAGGTAACTGGGAGCAAGCTGAGTAATGCTGATGCCCTACCCCTTCTAGGAAGATAACCCTCTGACTGGGAGCTACAGGGAAAGGGACCTGTGTTCTGGGCACCAGTCTGGAATGGAATTTCCATCTTGATCAGCTGGGAGTGGGAGAAGATCTTGTTCAGATACCACAGGTTTTCACTGTTTTTACCAAGTTTTTTTTTTTTAAGATTTTTATTGGGGAATTGGGGGAAGGGGAACAGACAAGTAGCTGTCTTTTTGTTCTTCAGTCTAGTTGTGGAGGATGTTGCTTCACTGGCCCAAGTTGGCACCATCATTGTGCTCTTTCCGGGTGAGGCAGATCAGTCGCTGGCTTCTGGACAGCCGCTCACAGCGGCTTCTGGCCGCTCACGCTGGCTGCTGGCTACACACGGTAGCCCATGGCAACCCACCTGCAGTCGCTGGTGACTCACGGCAGCCCAGCTCCAGGTTGAGCTGTTGTTCAGCATCTTAGCTGTGGAGGGCAGTGTCACTGGCCCTCATATGTGGGATCTG
>NW_017731457.1:1948555-1959291 GCF_001890085.2 Hipposideros armiger | reverse complement strand
AACAGCGGTTCGAGTCAGCCCGAGCTGAGCAGCCGTGAGCTGCCAACAGGTGGCGGGATGGCTCAGCTAAAAAAAAAAAAAAAAAAAAAAAAGAACCACTGCTCCAGCCATCCTTTCCAATACTTGGGGATAAATAATATCAATAATACGATATACTTACCTCATCAGAGAATTGTAAGGATTGCTGCATTAACATCTGTGAAGCATTTAGAATAGTGTCTGGCACACAGACAGACTTAGTATTGATAAAGTGAACTGGCATCTTAAGATGCTTAACCATAGAGTCGGGAGGACTATGGGTGGGGCTGGGCCCCTTGTTAACTCTATAATCCTGACTTCCTGTTTATCCTTATGATAGTTTCTGGGGGAGGGATCATAATTAAGGGATTAGCTATCTTGGAACCTGGGTCTTTTGTGCCTCCACGTGGGCTGCTGGTAGGAGCTCCGAGTACGAGGTGTGCTTTCTCACACTGCGGTGGTGGTCTTCTTTTTCTTTTCCCGAGTAAACTGTTTCTTTTGTGGATTACTTGGAGAGTTATTTCTCACCAGTTCAACAGTATTATTCTTAATATGTACCAAGTTTTTCTTAATATAAAGATTTTCTCGGGTGTTTAAAATTTAATACTATTTGGCTTTTTACTGAAATAACCCAGATGACTAGACTTTCCAGCATTTTCAGCTGTCTCTTTTTATTACTTCTTGATCCACTTATAGCTCAGACCAATTGCTGAGGAAAAATAGTCATCAGGCAGGATTGTTAACTAGACCCACTTTTCTCAGTCGGCATGCTCATCCCTACAGGACTGAAGGCTCTCTGTGCTCAAAGGTGCTTGGGTTTGGATTGCAGTTCTCTGTTCCTATCAGGAGTTCTCCTTTCTGAGAACCATCAGCACCCAGTGCAAGACCCCAAATGGGGCTCTAAGGAGAAGGAAAGGATGGTAAACAAATGGCAGATTTCTTCCTTGAAAAATAGAAACTAAACCAAGTCAGAAGGAAAAGGGTGTTTTCTTCTGTTTCTTCCATGCCCTTCTTCCAGCTACATAAGGAATCAGGAGGTCATCACTTGCTTAGGAGGCTGTAGTCCCAAGAGGAAACAATCAGAGGAAAAGGCAAGGGTGGGCTCTTTGAACTCGTAAGAGGGAAAGAATGTTGGAGCTGCCATAGGATAAATTATGACACGCTATACTTTCATGCCTAATATGTCATAATCCTCCCAGTGCTTCCTGGAAGGTTCTTGGGTCAGGCATTGACAGTGACAGTGGCCAACATTCTATGTCATGTACCATTAACTCATTTCATCCTTCCAACAGCAAAGCAGGTACCATTATTGCCCTCAGTTTACAGATGAGGGAACTGAAGCACAGAGAGGTGAATTATTTTGTCTAAGGTCACACAGCTAGTTAAGAGTTGGAGCCAGGATTTGAACCTAGATGGTTCCAGAGTCCCTGCTCTTAATCCTGCCACTTGGTACTATGATATTCCCTGGAATGTGCCACGTGGACAAGGACCTGGCCTGTCTTGTCCCTGCTGTACCCCCAGCCCTGGAACAGTGCCTTACCCATAGGAGGTACCCCATAAACATTTGTAGAATGAATGAAAGAATTCCCAGTGTGAAGCTGGTAAGCATAGACTCCTGTTGGATGTGTGCTCATCAAGTGTTGGTTGCACAAAGGAGGCTCAGAAGAGAGTAACTCCTCTGAGGTCTCCTAAGGCGTGGTGTGGCCAGAACCACTGCCCTGGTCTAATTAGATGAATTAAGTGCCTGCAGGCTCTGCCAGAGCGAGCACATCTCCCCTTGGCGCCCAGGGCATGACGAGGTTCTACCCAGGAAGAAGAGCCAGGTTCTAGGGAAGCAGTGCCCAGTGAGGGTGGGGGCAGGGCAACCTGCCACCCCCGGTCTGGTCGAGGCCAGATGCCCACACGCTGGACATCACGAGAGACAACGAAGGCAGCTCTGTGACAATACTGAGCTTGGACACAAGAAAGAATCTGGGGTTTTCCACTCTGACCTAGATAGACCATGGGTTGTAATCAGAGACACCCAAGTTCAAATCCCAGTTCCTGCTTCCTCGAATATAAAAGCAAAGAGACTACCTGCTGGGAAAGTTCATCACACAGGTCAACAAATGTGTCTGAGAATAGCAGTATAAACAGGCCCTTCCCCTTGTGCCTCCTGCGAGACCTGACCCTAGGGCCTCATCCACAGGAAGGCTGTCTGTTCCACCCCCAGCAGGGAGTGGAATTCCCAGGGAGGCTGGGACACTGGTAGGGTGTGATCATGCCTCAAATATGTCACTTTCCAGCTGGTCACTTTTTCCCACTGTTGCTGACCCAGAGACAGCTGGAAAACTGGCTTCCCCTTGAAGGAGGAGAGGTGGAAGGGAGGGCAGCAAGGAAAGGGCCTTGACCCTGTCCTGCCTCCCACCTCCCAGAGCTCCAGAGCGCCCCAGCCTTGTGGGGGAGCGGAGGGGTGCATCAGAGTGGGAAGACCTGGGCTTTCGGCAGAAGCTATGGGCTCAGAGGCTGCAGGGAGGTTGCTTAAAATGCAGTTCTGGCCCCGAGAGTTCAGTCCCTAGAATTTCCGTTATTAAGAGCTCCCCAAACTACTCTGAGGCAGGCCTCACACTGCCCTTTGGGGTGCACTGGCTGAGGGGGCCTCCCCCAGTGCTAACCCTGCTTAGGGTCTCCCTAAGTTCCTCCTTCCCATTCTGTCTCTGTTTCATCTAGTGGCAGAAAATGGGAGGCTAAGGGTGCAGTAGGATGCTTATTTGGGGTTTCCTGCGTAAGTTCCTCCAGCTGCAACCCTTATTCCTCACCCACTGCTCAGCTCGGACTCTTCCCCCAACTTGACTTTGCCAAGGATTTGTACTGTCCCACTCTGTGGCTGGCCTTTCAGCGTTCTCCGCCTGGTGGACAGAGCTGCAGGGGGCGCCCACCACCGTGGAGATGAGGGGCAGGCAGCGAGCCTGGTTGGTGCCTGGTGGGGAGGAGGAGGTGGAAACTTGGTTCCAATGGTCAAAAGTCATATGACCAGAGGGCCGGGTCTGGGGGGTGGAGGGGTTGGCCGGGCCAGCTCTGTTCCATGCACAAGCATGTGCAGGATGCCATGTGGCTATTTTTACTCCTGCCAAGGAAATAGTGTGATTTATGTGAGGCCTGGTCCCCTTCAGGGCTGTGTTATAAATACACCTGGCCTCACATTCTCGTTCACTTGGAGAGGAAGCTTGGGCCTGTCCTGCATGGCCTCTCTCCTGCCTCTCTGTCTGCGTCACTCAGCTGTGTCCACATGTGTGTGGCCTTCTTGGGGCGTCCTTCCTCTCTGTAGCTGCCCCCCTATGGTGGCCCACTCTCCTCAGTCATCAGGGCCTCGGTGTGAGTGAGCTTATTGGACACTTTTAGGAGGAACAGTTGTCTGGAAGCTGGCTTTGATGAGGGGAAAAGGAGAGAGGCTTTGAATTTGAGCTTCAAACTTCCTTCAAGGGACAGGTCTGGGTAATGGGAAGGGGAGAAGGGGACAAGCAGTAGGGAGGTATGCCAGGGAAAAACTTGCCTCTCTCCCAAGATGGACCCATCTGAAAGAGTCCCCTTCTGGAAAGGAGCAGGCACGATGGAAAGGGTGCCCACACATCTGTGCCAAGGGGCGTCTCTGGGCCCCGGACTGACCCTTGCCCTGCCCCTTCCTTCAGCTGCAGAAAGGCACGCCGTGCTCTATAACAGAAAGATCCCAGGCTGAGGAGCAGGGGCCGGGCTAGTCCATGTACCGGGTATGTGGTCTTGGGTAAGTCCCTCAACGTTTCTGACCCTCAAGTTTTTCTTTTGGAAATAGATGCAAAGATGCATACCATCTGGCTTGATGTGTGTGGGATTCAGGCTGGGCTGGACCGGCAAGGGAGATATTCAGGACAGCAGCCCCTGTCTGACGTTAACCTCTGCCTCTGAGGAGCCCTGGTTCTTCATCCATGAGGCGGGGGTACAGGGCCACACTGATAATAGGACCCCAGCTCTGCTCTGCCTGGGGGAAAGGCACAGCTGTTTCCCTCTGAGCTCCTGGGGCACTCAGTTCCTTTGCTCATGGGAGGCAGCGATCGTTTAGGCAGCATCCAGTCCAGAGAAGTGGATGTCCAAACCTGGCTGATCCCGGACCAAGATTGGTCCCTCGTAAACACTAAGAGCTACAAGGGGCCTCAGAGTTCTCCTAACAGTGCCAGTCAGCTATTGCCACAATAACACTGGGTAACAAACCACTCGAAAACCCAAAAGCTTAAAGCAACAAGCATTTATTTCTTGCTCATGCTTCTGCCAGGCAGCTGGTCTTGGCTGCAAGCCCAGCTGGGTCCAGGGCTGCTCCATGCTTCTCTCAGCCTCCTTGGACCAGTGGGCTGTCTGGGACATGTGCTTCCTCAGGCTAAAGCAAGAGACCTGGGGGCAAACCCAGTGGCACAGCACTTCCAAACATCTGCTTACATCTAATTGGCCAAAGCAAGTCACATGGCCAAACCCAATGTCATGAGATGGGGAGGGGGGCGCACAGTCCACCCATGGAGGAGAATGGGAAGTGAGGGAGTGACTGTTGCGAACTGATCATCTAATGTACTGATTTTTCATCTCTGCCCTGCACAATGATGGGGGTGGGGGGTTCAGGAGACTGTGGGACAAGGGGAAGAAGAAGGAACAGACTGGGTGCAACACCTCCCTCCCAGCTCTATCCAGAGCCAGGAGGTTTTTGTCTTGAAGGTGGGGAGTGGGGAGAAATGTGTAGTTTTTCACATAATTTATTCTTTTGCATTTCTGAGCCATGTCCTTTGTCTAGTCAGCTTGGGGAAGACCAGGATTTGTTACGGAGGATGTATTGTAAAGAGAAAGAAGAGAAAGGAGGGGATTTCTGATTTTCAAACATATTTTGCTATCTTGAAAAAGAAGGAACTTAACGCCAGTATCTCTCACTGTAACTTACTAAGGTCCAGCCTTGGTGAACCACACTGATTTTTTATTATGAGGAAAATAATGCAGATGAGAAGAAAAGGTGTGTGTGTGGGGGGTCCTCCACTTCCTGGATCTGGGAATTGTGGGAAAGGAAGGGAAAAGATTGGGTGTTCTAACCTGGGCTTCTGCCTGGAGCGGGAGTTATGAGAGATACATGCAGAGGGGGCATAACGGATGAGGTTCTCTTGCCTTGCTACCCGTGGGGACTGTGGAGGAGACTCTTGCAGGCTACCTGTGCACACCAAAGCAGACCCAGCGGCCATGTGGTCTGGCTGGGGAAGCCCTCAAGGCAAAGCTCTCCAAGGCCTCTCATGGTGGGTCCTGCAGGAGGAGTCCCTGGGTTAAAAGCCAGTGGTCAGCCCCAGGGACAGCTATGCTGGACACAGTGCCACCTCAGCAGAGGGTGGGGAGGGGGCAGGAGCAAGGCCCATGTCCTGGACACTAGCAGGTACCGTCAGGCACCAGTGTAGGCCCTGGGCAAGCAGGAAGCTGAGCCCTTCAGCCCTTGCTCCCTCCCCATACCCAGGCTGCCCTCTGGGAGAGAGAAGAGTCATGCGGAAAGACTGGTTCTTAGGGACACAGGGTTTGTTTTTCATCTATAACAGACTAAGGGACACTTAAAGGGACTTTGGAAGGTATCAGAGCAGACATACAGGATTCCCCCTACCACCAGCCCCTGCTCATCCACTAATGCAGCCTCACACACTGCTACTGCTGGCATCATCCTTCCACAAAATAAGACTGAACAGTTCACTCTCTTGCCTAACAGTTGTGGCCCATCCCCTTGCCCGTGGGTCTGGGGTCCACTCCACGGTCTTCCCTGACTCTCCAGTACCTCCTACCCCGGCTGGCTCCAGCCACACTGAAGGTGCCAGAGACCTCTGGGTGTCTTTCAGTATTTTTCCTCCCTTTCTTCCATGGCATTTGCACCCCTGAGTTTTAGCTGGGCATGTGGCTGCCCAGAATAATCTTTTGGCTGTCCTTGCAGCTAGGGTGGTTATGAACCAAGTTCTGGCCAACAAGTTATAAACAGTATCACCTGCCAGCTTCTGAAAGCTTTCCTTCAATACACCAACATGTACCCTTTGCTCCCTTCTGCTTCCCCTCTTCCTCCATGCCAGTGCCTGGAATAGGGGTGTGATGGCTAGGATTCTGACTGCCATCTTGGGCCAAGAGGTCGAAAACCACATTGCAGGGGTGAGCTGGAAAGAACCTGGGTCCCTAAGGAATTTGTGGAACTAAACCCGCATGCCAGCCCTGACTGCCTCCCTCTGGACTTTTGCATGAGAAGAGGGTGAGGCGTGGAGGGAGCAGCTTCGATTTTGTGGAAGCCACTGCTATTTCACGTCGCTATACCCAACACATTGAACTTCTCACTGTTCCCAGAACGGACCGTCTTTTTGCCCGTCTCCAGGTCTTTGCACGTGATCTTCTCTTCTTCTGGAATGCATTTTGCTCTGTCCACCCCCAACACCCAACAGCCTTACAAATTCCCATTTACCCTTAAAAATGCATGTCAGACAGCATGTTCCTTGCGAAGCCTTCCAAAACTTTCAGCGTTAGCTTCTCCCAATTATGGGTCCCCCACTTAGGTTCACCCAGTTGTCAGCTCCGTGCAGACACCTATCCCTCCAGCCGAGAAGCACACTCCTCAACACAGAGTCTTTACCCTCCTGGTCCTTCATGATGTTCGATTCATCTGTGGGGTCTGGTGGGTGGAGGTGACTCTGAGTCCCAATCCAGCCTTTTTTTTTTTTTTTGGTCATTCCGTGTCCCCTCACACCTATCCTAGGCTGGTAAGAAAGTGGGAAGATGGTGAGGGGAGCACCCAGGCTAAGGGCAGGCAGGGGAATCACATGCCAAGGCTGTGCCACACACAGTGTTGGGCAGTAGAAGCCCCAGGTGGCGGCCTCCACTCTGTCCTCAGGAGGCCTCTGAGGAGACGTTCTGGACAGAAAAGACCAAGGGCCTCACCCAAGGGCTGTGCGTGATGGGCCCAGGTGTCAGGGCCGCGGAGGGGAAGAAAGGACGCACCAGAAGAGGGTGGATTCCACTCTCCAGAACTTTCTGCTGCTCGGCCTGGCAGACAGTCCTGGCATTGTTGCTCCAGCTGTGGAAAGGCCTCCTGGCTGACTGCCCCTGCTCCCAGCTCTCCAGGGCATTGACAGACAGGGGAGCCCTCTTGTCACCAGTGTCCTGCCCACAGTGATGCTGTCGGAGTGAGGGGTCCCTCCCGGAAGCTCTGCTTCCCTGACACTTCCTCTCTCTGTGCCCAGAGAGGAGGCTCCCCCACTCGATGACTGGCCTGGTGCTAAAAGAAGGTGACGACACAGCCGCTGACAGTGGGCGCCTGGTGTCTGGCCTTGGAGCCACATATCATGAGAGCAGACAGAGCCCCAGCTTCACACTGAGCCCTGCTGGCCTGAAGGGGTCTGCCTGGGGCCACGTTGACGTCAATATGCTAGAGCAAATATCCATCTGTCCCTAGAATTCCTTTTTTTACTGTCTGGTTCTTACAGAGTAACTAGTTGGGCAAATGAACCATGTCCATAAAGCTGTTTGGTTGCAATGACTGAATGGATTCAGCGTCTTTACCGGAGGTGGTGGAGCCTGCAGGACTGGCTGACGACCTGTGCGTGGGGAGTCAAAGGTATTCCCTGGTTTCCAAACACAAACCACTTGCTGGACGTGATGTCACCCGCTGAAATGAGCACAAGAAGGGAAGTAGAGGGGCAGGAGTGGGTGGGGGGGAAGGCGAGAATTCTGTTCTAGCCATGTTAGATGTGAAATGTCTGCGGGACATCCAAGTGGAGACAGATGTCAGGTACACAACTGGATGTTGGCACTCAGAGGGGAAGTCTGGGAGGGGGATGAAAATTTGGCAGCCACTGGTGTGCAAATGAGAGAGGTCACTGACGGAAATGAAAAACTGGTGCTGCCTTCAAACATTCAGAAAGTAATGGGGAAATCGAGGCCCACACATGAAGAGCAATAACACAGGTCGAGGTGAGGGAGCCGAATGTCTTTCAGAGGACTCGAGAACGTAAGCTGCACGTGGGCAGGGACTTTGTCAGTGCGTTTCTCCCACCTCAGCCTTCCTGCGGAGTCTTCCAGATCCCCAGGTGGAGCTGACCATTCCTCCCCCACCCCACAGTACCCCCGTTGGCATCAAGCATGCTTTGCTGTACTGTACGCCTTTTTCAAAGGAAAAAAAGAAGCCAGAAACCATAAAAAATACGCCCCCAAACTCCCACTAAAGTTTGGAGAACACTGAGTTCAGAGACGAAAGCCTTAGCTTATGGAAATGTACAGTAGTCCCCCCTTATCCACTCCCCAAACCAGGGATCCCCCACCCCCACCCCGTACACCTGTGAGAAGGTGGTAGCCTCATTTTAAAGCTGCAGAAACTAAGGCCCAGCCAGCCTAAGTGACTTGTCCAGGGCAGGCAGCTGGGAGCATGCTGCCCTCCAAGCAGGCCGCCCCTCCTTAGACCTTTCTGCAGCTCAAGGGGAGTTTCCTTCCCCTAGGGCACAGCCCTCTGAGGTGGCATAGCTGGGACTGGAGCCCAGAGAACTGCCGTCCACCCCAGAGCCCCTTCCGCCCACTGTCAGCTGCTGTCTCCCCTGCCAGGGGTCCCTGCTGGGGGTTCCCTGGCTCCTGGCTTTCTCTCTGGGGGCAGCCTCTGGATGAGGGTGGGAATGAAAGGCCCAGAGTGGCCCAAGTCCTCTGTAGGTCCTGCTCTTCCAGGGATCAACAAGACTCAGGGTTGTGGGGCTCAGCCTCACCATCCCACCCCTGTGGTTGGGATGGAGTGGGGGGAAGGAAAACCCCAACACCCCGCTTTCCACTCCAGGCCCCAACTTCTCTGTATTTGTTTATTTACCTTGGAAAAGGCCCCACGGCCCAGGCAGGAAATGGACCAATTCCAGGAGGCTCCGCAGGGCTGGGGAACAAGGAGCCACATTGTGCTCCATGCCGGGCCGCTCCCCAACCTGGGCTGCTGCAGAGCTCCGAGAGGGGGATTTGCATGGGGGCCCGGCAGGAAGGAGGCGTGGGGCCGAGGGACAGCCAGCGCACCCCGCCAGCCTGTCCATGAAAGGGCTTCTGTGCGCGGGCAGTGGGAGTGAATGAGGTAGGGAGACAAGCAGGAGATGGCCCCTCATCTTGGTTTAGGGCTCACCTGGCACCGACCTGCCAGCCTAGGGTGGAGGGAAGAGACCCAGGAGCCTTCTGGCCCTGGCACACGTGCACACACACACACACACACACGCACGAACGCACACGCACGAATGCACACGCACATGCCCTGGCGCCCCCAGCTTCTTGTGGGCAGATACCACCCCTCAGTGGTAGAACATCCTGCCGTCAACCTCCCCTGCCAGGTTCCAACGCCTGCCAGGCAGCTCACCTGACCTCAGACCTCCCTACCCTGAGGGATGGAGGCCAGAAGGTCCAGTGGTCAGAGCCCTGCCCTGGCTGATGGGGGGCGTGATGTCATCATGGTGGTACTTGGGGAGGGCTGACCCTCTCCTATCCTGGATCTTTCTTACCAATAGACTAGTGTCCATACAAGCTGGTCTTTCATTTGTCCGTACATTCATTCATTCATTACATGGATCCCTGTCTGTTGGATGCACACTCCCTTCTTCTCTATTCCTTTCTCTCCTCCAAACCCCTCCCCGATTCCCAGAATGCTGTTTGAGAGATGTAGATCTGATTATGTCACTCTTATCTCTAAAAGTCTTCAAGGACTTCCTACGGCTTTCTGGGTAAAGGTGCTCCCAGCCCCACCCTGCCCCTCAGGCCCCAGAACACCAATGACTGGTGTGGAAAGGGACATGGGGTGTCAGAGGTGAGGTGGATATCTCCCACCCACACTCAGGAGGGCTTCAGGATGGGCATCCTTTCAGATGGAAGAGAGTCCAAGGGACCTCAGAATTGGGATAAAGACCTGGGACACAAAATGTGCACAGCAGCCACCTGTTGCATCCTTCTAGGACCTCTCTTTTCAGCTGAATTACCACCTCCCGCCCACACTCAGGGATATCACTCTCTGCTCCCACCCCTGCTGTCTTCACAGCGGACATCACACTGTGTGTGTCTTCATCTGGTGTTCCTCTCCCGGCCAGACCATCAGCATCGCCAGCAGGGACCACGTCTGTCTCCTTCACTGTGTCCCCAAATGTGGGATAGTAGGTGCTCAGTAAATGTTTAAGGGAGGAAGGAAGCAGGAAAGGACGAGAAAGAGGAAGAAAGGAAAAGACCAGAATAAAAGGGGAGATGATCTGCTTCCAGAGGGCAAGCTCAATATTGTAAAGATGTCAGTTATCCCCAAATTAACCTATAATTACAATAATTCAATCTCTAAATCCAATAGGATTATTTAAGGAATTAGATGACCAAGTTCATCTGGATGAGAAAATGAGAAACAGCCAGGACGATGATCAAAACAAAGAAGAAAGACAGGATGCCTGCGCTCCCAGTAATGTGTAAACTTCACGTTTACAATAGTTAAAACGAGGTGGGGCCGGCCGAATGGAGCGATGGTTAGGAACTGGCTTGGGACGCCAGAGGGCCCTGGTTCGGATCCCACATATGAGGGCCAGTGACACTGCCCTCTACAGCCAAGATGCTGAACAACAGCTCAACCTGGAGCTGGGCTGCCATGAGTTGCTGGTGAGGGCATAGGCTGCAGCCCCTGTGGCAGTGGGTTACCATGGGCTACCATATGTAGCCAGCAGCCAGTGTGAGCG
>NW_017731457.1:1886523-1948395 GCF_001890085.2 Hipposideros armiger | reverse complement strand
GCCACAACTAGACTGAAGAACAAAAGGACAGCAACTTGTCTGTTCCCCTTCCCCCAATTCCCCAGCGCTGTTCCCATTCCCCCAATTCCCCAATAAAAAAATCTTAAAAAAAAAACAAAAAACAAAAAACAAAAACGAGGGGCACCTGTGCCTTTATGCTGTCACAGCTGATGCTGACAGGTGTCAGGCACTGTTAGGAAAAGCTTCCCCTGTACTAACCTATCTGACCTTCACACAAATTCCATTTTATAGCTACTGTCATTTCCAGATAAAGAAACTAAAGCACAAAGGGCTGAAGTAACTGGCTCCATGCTAGCCTGGTGTGCCTCAGACCCTTTTCTAAACGCTCTGCATCTATTGTACTATCTCACTTAATCCTCACCACAACCCCATGCAGTCGGTACTATTACTAATTTAGTCTCTCTAAGATATGTTAACACTGCGTGAAATGCTGTGACACAGCCATAAAGAGGGCAGACTGAGCTTTAAAGCGGTCTCAGACCCATCAAGAGGAAACAAGTCACAGGATGATGCATATGTCATTTAAAAGAAGCCCAAGAAAACATGTATCCTGTGTACATGTACGTACAGGGGTGTAAGTGCATAGAAAAGTGTCTGGAAGGAAACCAAATAAGACTCACAGTGTCACCTCTGCTGAGAGGGGAGGGATGGAGACGTTTGTTCTTTGTTTCATATACTTCATGTACCTTGTCCTTCTTAAATAGTAAAACATAACACACAGACAAGTGCCCAAAACTTAAATGTTCACAGTAAAACTTATTAGCAAGTGCACACCTGTGTGACCCCACCCAGTCAGGAAGTAGAACACTGCTGGCCCCCAGAAGCCCCCTGCCTGCCCTTCACAAACCTCACTAACTCCCTGCCCCTACCCTGAGTGCCTCATCCTACCTACTGATTATGATGTTCACCTCATTGCATGTTTTTGTTCATCATAAATATCAATTCAGTTTCGTTTTGCCTGTTTCCAAACTTTATATAAATGAACAGTATGTATTCTGTTGGGCCTGGCTTCTTTCACTCAGCCTTATGATTTAAAGACTCACCATGTTGGTCACTCATGCATTTTCATTGCTCTGTAGATTCTTACTTGATGTACTTAAGAAAATTTTTTTATAATGAAACCAGAACAGGATGATGTAAAAATGATCAAGGTGCCAGGTGATTCACCATCTGATGAGAGTCCACTTCCTGGTTCATACATGACCATCTTCTCCCTGTGTCCTTACATGGCAGAAGGGACAAGGGAAGCTCTCTGGAGCCTTTTTTTAAAAAAAAAAAATTTTATTGGGGAATTGGGGGAGGGGAACAGTGTTGGAGATTTGGGGAAGGGGACCAGCCAAGTTGTTGTCCTTCAGTCTTAGTTGTGGAGGGCACAGCTAGCTCAGCTCCAAGTCTAGTCACCATCCAGCCACCCATAAGCAACTCGCAGCAGCTCAGCTCAGGGTGCTCTGTTCAATCTTAGTTTGGGGGGGGGCATAACCCCCTATCCCATGCGGGAGTTGAACCTGCAACCTTGTTGTTAGGAGCACGTGCTCTCACCAGCTGAGCCATCCTGCCACCTGTTGGCAGCTCAGCCGCAGCTCAGCTTGGGCGCAGCTCACTGACCTATGTGGGAATCGAACTGGTGACCCTGTTGCTCAGAGCTTGCACTCTTAACCACTGAGCCACTCGGCCAGCCGTCTGGGGCCTTTTTTTATAAGGGCACTAATCCCATCTATGAGGGCTCCACACTAATGACATAATTGCCTCCCAATGGCCCCACTTCCTAATACCATCACATCGAGGGTAAGATTCCAACATAGGAATGTCAACATTCAGTCTATAAGCAAGCCCCAAACTAGAAACAGCCCAAATGTCCATCGACTGGAAAATAAACTGTGCTACGTCCCTACAATGGAGCTCTCCTCAGCCTTGAGAATGAACAAACTACAGATACACTCAACGACATGGCTGAGTAGTACAGATAACATGCCAAGCAAAGGAAGCCAGGCACTGTATGATTCCATTTATACAACGTTTAAAAACAGGTGCAGCTAAGCCGGGATACAGGCAGTGAGAACAGTGGAGCGTTGGGCTGGAAGAGGTCACGAAGGAGCCTTCTGAGATGATGGGCGTGCTCTGTGTCTTGATCAGGGTGGTGGTTACACCAGCATATTCACTTTGTTAGTAATTCATCAGACTCAAGACTTGTGCATTTTATTGTAAATTATATCTCAGTTTTAAAAAAACTATATGCATGTATTGCTTTAATTGTAAACTTAATTACAATAAATAAAAGCACTTCAATTTTATTCACTTGTAAGTAGGGGTACGAGTCCATCCGTGTCTGTAAAGGGTCTGGAGGGACATATCACTGACTGCCAACAGCAGCCACTTGTGGAGAGGCGGAAAGTGGGGGCCTAAAGAGTGTGGACTGTCACTTTTTATTATTTAAACTCATGTATGGTCTAAAGTTGGCACAGCACATAATGCTTATTATTTTAAAATATATGTGATTATAAATTATATATATTATATTTCTTTCTCTTTAAAAAGAGTAACTCAGAAAGCAATGGCAAATATAGTCTGCAGAGGGGCAGTCCTGAGCAAAGGTGGGGCCCAGTATCAGGGGCTTGGGGGTGCGTTTGAGGCCAGTGAAGGGCATGAGTGTTGGGACCCTGGGTTCCACGAGTGGGAGGTGGGCTCCAGTCAGGAAAGCTGGACTCTGAGCCCAAGGGCAAGGCCTTCATTGCCAGGCTGGGCCTTTTGTGTCTGACCCCACGGAAGGTAGGAGCTGGGGAAGGCTTTGGAACGGAGTAGATATGGTGAGTCAGAAAGATCTGGCCTCTCTTTCCCTCCCAAGGGAAACCACTTGGGGTCAGAAGACAGGGGAGGGGGCTGCAGCGAGAGGGGCCAGAGGCAACCCCAGGCTTGCCCGATGCATCCGGACAGGAAGGGGTGTGGAATCCTAGAGATTTCTCATCTGCAGAGGATGTGAGAAGGATGTGAGAGGATGAGAGAATGTGCTGGGCTCTCCTGGGCCAGCCCTCCCACGGTCACAAGAAGAAGCTTCCTTTGTCCAGGCACAAGAGAGAGAGAAAGAAGGAATGGAATTCCAGGCAAGACAAGAAAGGCAGAAAGTGCTGCTGGTGTGTATGTTCTCCTGGCGGAAGTTCTACTGTCCCACAGGAGGACATGAAGCTGGGCCGGTCGGCAGCCAGGGCCGACTTCTCCACCAGGCTCAGTGGGCACTGTGCCAGGAAACCACCAAAATGTTTTCTTTTAAAAACAGAAGAAGCAAAATAAACTTTTAGGTCAAAAAGTGTTTTTATATGTAATATTAATATATTCATAAAATATCATATAGTCATAAAATATAGTTCATATAGTCATAAAATATAATTTTTAATATTTTGTTTTAATGGAGGAAAGGGTCCAGGAAAGCAAAAGTGCCTAAGGACCATGAAAGTAAAAATGCAGCCCAGATGACAACAGGGCCTTCGATGACGACTTGAAACAACAGTTTACCCAGAGCCCTGAAGACACTGATTGAAGAATGTGTGTGTGAGAGAAGAGTGAGAGGAGGTGCGGAGCATGGAGGGGACGGCCTGGGTGTGACGTGACAGTGGTGGTGTATGGAGTCCTGGTCCCCACACTGTGCTGAGCTGCCACCTCCCCGGTGGCCCTGGAACACTAGCACCACCAGAGTATCCGTTCCCTACCTGCTAAGACTACGACAGCCCAGAGACATCTGACAGATTATCTAACATGACAGCTGTGGGGCACAATTTGAGTCCAGGCAGCTGAATCCAGAAATGGTGTTCTGAACTATCCTGTAACATCAACTCCCAGGGTCTGAACGCCTCAAAGATAGACGTGTGTTTTTCCCTGTGTGGGTGCCTGCAGAAATGGTAGTGCCAGCAACAGAATGAGACATGGGTATTTAAGGGGATGGGAAAGGGGGGGCTTTACATGGACTAATTCCCCCTTCCTTTCCCCACCACACACTTAGGAATGGCCAAGAATGGGAAAGGACCAGGATATGCCAAGATGGATGGACATGCTACCTGTCCGTGGGAGCTCCTGGTGCAGCCCTTTGTGTGAGAGAGACGAGCAAGTCAGACATACTGACTGGGCCGTGGAAGCAAGTGGACCTGTCTGGTGCGATGATCACCTAAGGCAGAGAAGTAAGACAAGGCACAGGCCTAGTGTCAGGGGGCCTGGGGTCCAGCTCCACCCCTCAGCCTCAGCTTCCTCATCTGTAAAATGGAAGCAAACAAGGTCATGAATATAAAAGAGCCTCACAAGACACAGGGTCTGCAGGATGGACTGTGATCCAAAAGGATTTGCAGGGAAAGGGAGGTGGTCTGTACTATGGAGAGCTGGGAGGCCCTCCCTGGCAGTGGTGGGGCCTGGGGGCAATGTCCACACCTTCTCCTTCCCACATCCACCCCTGGCTGAAGGAGTACATGGTCTGGAGTGGCTAAAGGTCACACCTCCACATCTGACAGGGCTTCTACCCTCACACCTCGAGAGGCTGCTGTGGCTTAGAGCCAGGCTCCTTCCTTGGCTGTAGTGGCAGGGCTGGGGAGGGGCAGGAGAATGGCTCAGGACACACCAGGGACCGTGCGCCTGGATCCTCCCGGGACAGGGGCGGGCAGAGTGATGAGGTGAAGCCCTCAGCGAGCGCCAGCTTGCCTAGGACACAGGTGACCCCTGAGAGAAGCCATAGAGGGGCCCCCACAGAAAGCCAGCAGCCTCAGAGAGGATGGGGTCCCAGATCTTGGGGCTGAGGCAGGCCCACCAGGCCTTTCTCTTAGGGGGCAGTGTAAGGCCCACAGCTGCTGGGAGAGCCTGTGAGCCTCACTCTGAGGCCCCTCGTCGGGCTGGGCAGGGTGGCGGGAGGGCAAGGGGGCCCAGGCTGGGGCTTCTTTCCTCCTTGCTCGGCAGCTGAGGTTATTTTTTTCCCATCAGCCGCTGCCGAATTTCCCTTCGAGTTGGATAAATAAGCAGCAGGTTCCAACGTCAACGAAACAGGAGCTGGATCTGCCGCACAAAAGCGGCTTTCAGCAGCGGCAGGCGCCTCTGAGCGTCCTGGCCACAGGGTGGCCCCAGCAGCCCCAGCTGGGGCTGGACACAGATGGGGGCTCCCGGGAGGTGGGGTGCCCTTTGCCCCCACATACACAGACACCACGTCCTTTCCCAGAAGCTCCCTCAGAGTCCCTGCACCGAAAGGACCTGCTTCCTGCTATTAGTGCCGCCTTCCCTCTGCCGCCAATGCCCTTCACCCCTCTCTGCCATTAGCGCACCTCCCTCTCCAGGACTCACACATTTGTCACATCTCCTGATCCCTGCCACCCCCCAGCAGAGCCCTTGCTTGTCTTTTACCTCTGCCACTCTGCACAGCCCATGCAAAACACTTCCTCCCTTAAAACATGCCCATTTCCCCCCATTGCCCAAGGGTAAATCCTGGCTTTCTGGCTTCCCTATGGACCCTGGCAGGCTGCTTCTGCTTTCCTCTTCAATACTTTCACAAAGGCTGTTCCCTCTGTCTAGAACTCCCTTCCTTCTCTTCTCTCTGGCTCCCACTTGGCTTTGAGACTGCTCATGTGTCACTTTCTCTGACACCCGCCCTCAGCTTCCCTCTCTAACCACAGACATCAGCTTACACCAGAGTTGTCACTATTCTATATGACTCCAGCTCATATAGAGCATATATGAGCAGCTCATACATGAGCTGTCAGAGGGCGGGCGGCCTGTCTTGGTCATCTTGTGTCCCCAGCACTCAGCCCCATCAGTGCTGTGTGCTTCCTAGGGCACAAAGGAGGTGGTGCCTGGCATAAAGAAGGTGCTCAATTAATGTCTGCTACCAAAAATTCCCACAAAATCATGTCAACATTTCATTTATATAAACTAAATGCAAACTAATCTATAGTGACAGCAGTTCAGTGGTCGCCCGGGAAGGAGAGGAAGGGTACAAGAAAACTTTTGGGGGTGAAGAATATATTTTGATTATTTTTAATCTTGGGGTTATGGCTTGCCCTTAAGCAGGTGAGTTGCTTCAACTCTCTTTAAGACTCTGCCCTTATCTAAAAATTAGAATACATAATAACCACCTCATAAGGTGTTTTGAGGATTAAATGAGATATAAGTTAATACCTAATAAATGGTAGCTATTATTAAGCTCATTTCACACTGTATTGACCAGTTACTATATACACTAGTTATATATGTACCAATTATAACAATTTAATGTTCTACTTCCCAGTAAGATATTTGCATTTTGACTAGAAAATATTCATTATCTGGATTGATATGGTGATGTTTTCACAAGTATATCCATATGTAAAAACTCATGAAATAATTATATACTTTAAATATGTGCATTTATTGTACATCAATAATGTACAATAATGCAATAATGCTGCAAAAAAAATTCACATACCCAATGCCCAGCAAGCTCTCAGACTTTGCTATAGTAATAAAAACACAAGTACATTCAGGGATGGACAGACATTTTCTGCAAAGGGCCAAATAGTAAATATGTTTGACTTTGTGGGCCATATTGTCTCTGTTATTATTATTCAACTCTGCCATTGTAGCTCAAAAGCAACCAGAGATTCTGCGTAAACCAATGAGCATGGCTGTGTTCCAATGAAACTTTATTTACAAAAACAGTCAATGGGCCAGATTTAGCCCATGGACCACAGTTTGCAGACCCTGATAAAGATACATATACCCATATATCTGCAAGGCTAGTCTAGATCACAACAGAAACCACCTAAAGGTCTATCCAAAGGGGGTTAGTTGAATAATTTATAACAAACCCACACTGTGGAAATCAGAGTGACTATTAAAAAGAATGGGTTGGATCCTGTGCATTGACATGGAAAGACATTCATGAAAGATTTATAAAAAATATTTTATTATGAAAATGTTTAAATTTACAGAAAAGTTGAAAAAAATTTATAGTGAACACCTGAATGTGTACCACCTAAATTCTACCGCTAACATTTTACTACACTTATTTTTATCTTATATCCATCTATTCATGAGAGATTATGAGGTAAGAAAAATGAGGTGTGTAATGTACTGTATTAATTCCATTTTAGTAAAAGAAAGAAAAAACTGCACTACAAGTGTTTATAACGTCTAGAAAAAAAGTATCAAAAGAGATACTGATTACCTGAGGGATAGGATTGTAAGGGAAGGAAGAAACGATTCTTTTCTTTTTCTGCTCATCTCTAATGTTGAATTAGTTGTGAATATTGTAAAAGAAATTGTAAATTTCTAAGAAGAAATTTTCAAAATGCTTCTTTTTTTTTCTTTTTTTTTTAAGATTTTTATTGGGGAATTGGGGGGATGGGAACAGTGCTGGGGAATTGGACAAGGGGAAAAGACAAGTTGCTGTCCTTTTTGTTCTTCAGTCTAGTTGAGGAGGACGTTGCTTCACTGGCCCAAGTTGGCACCATCATTGCGCTCTTCCCTGGCGAGGCACATCAGTTGCCGGCCTCTGGACGGCCGCTCACTGTGGTTGCTGGCCACTCACGCTGGCTGCTGGCTACACACGGTAGTCCATGGCAACCTACTGCCACAGGGGCTGCAGCCTACGCCGTCGCCAGCGACTCACGGCAGCCCAGCTCCAGGTTGAGCTGTTGTTCAGCCTCTTAGCTGTAGAGGGCAGTGTCACTGGCCCTCATATGTGGGATCCGATCCGGGGCCCTCTGGCATCCCAAGCCAGTTCTTAACCACCGCGCCACTCGGCCGGCCCTCAAAATGCTTCTTTAGTAAGAATGGAACAGCCTAGTCCAGCCCTTGACATCCCCATAAAGCGAAACTAAGTCAGAACCAGGGCTCAAGCTTCAGGGAGGTGGGGCCATTTTCTGAGGCCCACCCAGCATCTCACCAGTGCAGGGGCATATGTGTGCACACACAGGAATCACTAGGGCCCTGCATGTCCTTGGGTGTGCACACACACTTAACTGACCCCTGACCCCCCACACACACATGTGCTGGCACCCACCTCTATCTGCCTAGGCTACAGCGACACTCCATATCCCACCCCTGCCCAGGAGCAGGTGTGCCAGTGTACCTGCTGGGTCCTGCATCGCCACTGACAGCTCCTCCTGAGTGATGTCCTGGGTACCTGGAAGAGGTGCAGGACGGCCTTCCTTCTAGTTCCTGTTTACTCAAGACATCTCTGTCCCCCAAAGTCCAACCAACACCCCTTCCTTGACCTCAGGACCCACTTGCATTCAGCCTCTTCCAGGAAGTTGAACCTCCTCCTCATCATCACAACATTCTTTTCACTTAGCAAACGTTTATGGGACCCTCTTCCAGGCCAGACACTCCCAGGAGCTACCAGGCTTGTGGGAAGACAGGCACAGTTGTGATGGATGCAAGGCACAGAGGTGGGCACCTGGGCAATCAGGTGAGGGATTGTCCTAGAGGAGGCAATATCAGAGTCGAGTTGGGGAAGGGAGAGGCAACATGTGCCTGGTTGGGTTGAGTGGTGGCTACAGTCAGGATGTGGAAGGAAGGGCCTCCGGAGTGCAGTGTGGGGAGACTGAAGTAGAGGGAAGGGACACAGATCAGGAGGGTGTCCCTTCCCACTTAAGCGGGGCAACTCTGCCCACAGCCAAAGGCCCCCAGGAAGGGAGGCATCTCCCCCAAGAGGGGGATTGAGAGGGGCTTCGTTCCCACCTCACCCCCATCTCTGACCCCCTCTACCCAGTGGAGCAGGATTGGGGTGGGCACTGATAGTAATCTCCCTCCCCATCCCCTCCGATCCTCCTCCCAGTCCCCTCTGGTCCTTCTCATAGTCTCCCTTTCAGTGAGGGCCTGGGGTATTGTTCTGCCTTTGTAAAGAGGGGGATCGAGTGACATAGCTGGGTGGGTGGGCAGGCGGCCCAAGAGGCCTCTTCTCTCCCTGGCAGCATCTGCATGGGGGAGGGGCTGTTCCACACCCCCCACCTCTGGCTTCTCAGGAGCAGCTGTTGCCATGGTGATAGGCCTGGCATCCCATGGCTCCTGGGAAACCCTCCCCATTACGGCTGCCAGAGGAAGGACCTCTGGACTCCTCTCCACTCTGGTGGGGGAGGTGGGGGTAGGGGACAGGGCCACAAAAAACCTGGCTCCCAGGCCAGTCCTAGCAAAAGGAAGCCTCTGCCGTCTGAACCTCCCAATCCAGGTGCCAGCAGAGGGGGCAGCTCTGGCGTCCCCACCTCCTGCCAACATCATGATGTAAGGGCTCCAGAGGAAGGGCCATGCTCCACTATCATCCATGCTCCTTGGGGCAAGATATGGAGAAAAATAAAATGTCCCCATGGTCCTCGAACAGCTGCTGCTATTGGGGCAGTGGGAGAGGGGTGTGAGTGGATGGAGGGCTAACAGTACGTGAGTGTACAAGTCGGAGGACAGTTGGTGGGCGAGGATCCTGGGCCCACAGAGCAGAGCCTCCAGCTCAGCCCAGGAGAGCTGGGTGCTGCCCCTAGATGTGCCAGCCAGAGCAGCAAAGAAGGGCCTTCTGGGCTGGCAGGATAGGAGCATGATGGAGGTGGCATGGTGTTTACCATGTGAAGTTGGGGGGAGGGGGCATGGCAGGTAAATGAAGAGGCAGGTGGGGGTTATGCCTGGAAGGGCTTCTGCTGCTATCCCCAGGAGCAAGGGCTTCACGCTGTGCAGTGGGAAGCTGCCACTGGCGTTTTGGAAACCTCTGCTATCCTTTACCAGGTGGTCAAAGCCAGGTCTTATATCTTGGGAAGTTCAGTATCTTGCAGCAGCACCTTTCATGGCTCAGATGAGCTGAGTGTGTACTATGCACTGGGCACAGTGCTGGCTGCATCTCCACAGATGCCCAATCTCTCATGTCCCAAAGAGAGCAAGAGGCTGGGTACATACCTGCAACAGAGCATCTTTCTTTCCTTTTCCCTTCCTTGCTCCAGCACATGTCCAAGGTGGGGTGGACCCTAATTACAGCCGCTGACCCAACTCCTCCCTGAGCCCCCATCACATGTCAGGCTCTATAGCAGGGCGGTGTTGGCTGAATTAGGCCAGGTAGGCAGGTGCCCTTTCTCTGGTGGTGACAGGCAACCTCATTCAGTGGAAGAACCCTTGTGAGCTCTGTAATCCAGAGCAAATATCTTGAGTTTTCTGAGTCTCAATTTCTCATCTGTAAAATGGGCACAGTCCTTGCAGAACTATTAATGAGAGTTTAAAAGGTCATTGTAAAATGCCTGGCCTGGGCCCACTTTGCTCACCGGGCGTCCTCGGTCAGTTTCTTAGCCCCACTGCAGTGCGGGTCATTCATCTCTCGGTCATTCACCTTCTAAGCATCCATGAGCAGCTGCTAGGGTGCCTGGACCTGTGCTGAGAACACATGTCAAATCTGAGTCTGAGTCTTCCAGGTATGCAGAAGCCAAGGGGGTGAGGGCACATTGGATGGGTGAGGGAGGGGGGATGGCAGTCTCAAAGCGGGTCCCAGACCAGAGACCATTGGTTAGCCAGCTGGGTGGTACTGGGTTTCACCCACAGAGCTACCCAGGAACCATGAAGGGAACCTGGCTGGGCAGAGGCTGAGCAGACCCTAGGGAGTCCCCACAACCCCAGCCTTCAGAAACACCTTCCCAACCTTGGGATGTACTCCTGGGGTGGAGTGGGCAGTCAAGGGTCTCAGTCTCAGACCTCATTCACTTATTGCAGGCTGTCACCTGCAGACTGAGCCATATCCCTGGGGGGGTCATAGTTATTGCATTGTGCCCTGCCTTGGTGGTTCCATCTGTAAGACGAAAGGACAGTCATCCTCCCCACAGTTTAGGTGGCGCCCACGGAAGCAAGGATAGTAATCCAGGATCATTCTGATAGAGTGGTGAGGAGGGTGTGTCCATGGGATGTCACTATACACCGCCCACGGCTCTGCAGGCTCAGGAAGGAGAACGAGGCTTTCTAGGGGCCTGCAGAGTGGTGGTGCAGACAGCACCAGAGCAGGATTGGTGATACAGAGAGGGATTCGCAGGGAAAGTCCTGCTCCAAGGGAGCTCAGAGGGCAGGATGGGAGGAGGGAAAAGGAGACACGCGGTGTTAAGTCGAGTCCTCCAGCTCTATGGCAAGCAGTTTCTAAGCGGGTCCCAGAGGTGTGGAGGGAGTGCCCTAGAGATCGGAGCCTCCCAGTCGGCCGATAAGGTAACTACACCTCTTGGAGGGAAGAACTGTGGCATTGTGAAACGTACCGGGGTCGGGGTTAGACAATCACAAATGGAACACTTAATATCTGGGGCCCTTGGGTATGGTCACTCCTCTCTGAGCCTCAGTTTCCTCACCTGGCAAAAGGAGGGCCGAGAACAGCCAACGAGATCGTGTGCAGTGTGACAGATAAGCAGCAATTGCGCAACAAATGTGTTGTTCATTTTTACAGGATTATCTGCCTGATTCACAGTAAAGGAATGAGGCTTAGAGAGAAGAACCCAAAGTCACATACAACTATGAAGATGCAGAGGCAGCACTTGAACTGTCACTGAGTGCAAGGTCGAGGCTTCCTACGCGTGGAAGCCTTAGAAACGGTCTCCCGCCTGGGGTAAGGAGAGGCGGCCCATTATGGGGTGGGCAGGGGAATCTCCCAGCTGACTGGAGATTGGGCAGCAAGGGAAGAGGAATAGCCGAGTGTAAGGCAGACGATGTCATACTTACACTCCGCCCCGCAGGACCATCCGGGTGGGTGCGGCGGGGCGGGGCGCCTTTAAAGCCCAGCAGGGGCGTGTCCGGCGAGTGGAGCACCCGCCCCTGGGCGTGTCCGCCTGGCGCCACGCCCCGAGGCTTGTAGCGGCGGCCNCAGCTGACTGGAGATTGGGCAGCAAGGGAAGAGGAATAGCCGAGTGTAAGGCAGACGATGTCATACTTACACTCCGCCCCGCAGGACCATCCGGGGGGGGGTTGCGAGACGCGGCTCCTTTAAAGCCCAGCAGGGGCGTGTCCGGCGAGTGGAGCACCCGCCCCTGGGCGTGTCCGCCTGGCGCCACGCCCCGAGGCTTGTAGCGGCGGCCTTCCGAGGCGGCGCCAGCTCTGGCTTCGCAGCTGCAGGAGTGGCTGTGGCGGTAGCGGCTCGGCGCCTCCTCTCCCTGGGGCGGTTTTCCTGCGCGCTGCCTAGAGCGCCCTGCCGTGCCCGAACACACGCGGGCGGCTCGGCGATGGCCCGCGCCCCGCGACGTGGCGGGCGGACACGGGGGCGCAGGACGGCGCGGCCCGAGTGAGCAGGGGCCGACCTCCCGCCCTCGGCCGGGGCCGCCCGGGATGGCCGTGCCGCCGCTCCGCCGGGCGCTGCTGCTGTGGCAGCTGCTGGCGGCGGGCGGCGCCGCGCTGGAGATCGGCCGCTTCGACCCGGAGCGCGGGCGCGGGCCGGCGCCGTGCCAGGCGGTGGAGATCCCCATGTGCCGCGGCATCGGCTACAACCTGACCCGCATGCCCAACCTGCTGGGCCACACGTCGCAGGGCGAGGCGGCCGCCGAGCTGGCCGAGTTTGCGCCTCTCGTGCAGTACGGCTGCCACAGCCACCTGCGCTTTTTCCTGTGCTCGCTCTACGCGCCCATGTGCACTGATCAGGTCTCGACGCCCATCCCCGCCTGCCGGCCCATGTGCGAACAAGCGCGCCTGCGCTGCGCTCCCATCATGGAGCAGTTCAACTTCGGCTGGCCGGACTCGCTGGACTGCGCCAGGCTGCCCACGCGCAACGACCCTCACGCGCTCTGCATGGAGGCGCCCGAGAACGCCACGGCTGGTCCCGCAGAGCCCCACAAAGGCCTGGGAATGCTGCCCGTGGCGCCGCGGCCCGCTCGGCCCCCCGGAGACGCAGCTCCGGACCCAGGCGGCGGCGGCACCTGCGAGAACCCTGAAAAGTTCCAGTACGTGGAGAAGAGCCGCTCGTGCGCGCCGCGCTGCGGGCCGGGTGTCGAGGTGTTCTGGTCGCGGCGCGACAAGGACTTCGCGCTCGTTTGGATGGCCGTGTGGTCAGCTCTGTGCTTCTTCTCCACGGCCTTCACCGTACTCACCTTCCTGCTGGAGCCTCACCGCTTCCAGTACCCCGAGCGCCCCATCATCTTCCTCTCTATGTGCTACAACGTCTACTCGCTGGCCTTTCTCATCCGCGCTGTGGCAGGGGCCCAGAGCGTGGCTTGCGACCAGGAGGCGGGTGCGCTCTATGTGATCCAGGAGGGCCTGGAGAACACTGGCTGCACTCTGGTCTTCTTGCTGCTCTACTACTTTGGTATGGCCAGCTCGCTGTGGTGGGTGGTGCTGACACTCACCTGGTTCCTGGCAGCCGGCAAGAAATGGGGCCACGAAGCCATTGAGGCCCACGGCAGCTACTTCCACATGGCGGCCTGGGGCCTCCCGGCCCTCAAGACCATTGTTATACTGACGCTGCGCAAGGTGGCGGGGGATGAGCTGACTGGGCTATGCTATGTGGCCAACATGGACGCAGCGGCACTCACCGGCTTCGTGCTGGTGCCCCTCTCCTGTTACTTGGTGCTGGGCACCAGCTTCCTCCTGACCGGCTTCGTGGCCCTCTTCCACATCCGCAAGATCATGAAGACAGGTGGCACCAACACGGAGAAGTTGGAGAAGCTTATGGTCAAAATTGGGGTCTTCTCCATCCTCTACACCGTGCCTGCCACCTGCGTCATTGTGTGCTACGTGTATGAACGCCTAAACATGGACTTCTGGCGCCTTCGGGCCACAGAGCAGCCATGCTCCCCAGCCCACATGCCTGGTGGCCGGAGGGACTGCTCGCTGAAGGGGGGCTCGGTACCCACCGTAGCTGTATTTATGCTCAAAATCTTCATGTCGCTGGTGGTGGGCATCACCAGCGGTGTCTGGGTATGGAGCTCCAAGACTTTCCAGACCTGGCAGAGCCTATGCCACCGCAAGATGGCAGCAGGCCGGGCCCGGGCAAAAGCCTGCCGGGCCCCTGGGGGCTATGGTCGTGGCACCCACTGCCACTATAAGGCCCCCACTGTGGTCTTGCACATGACTAAGACGGACCCCTCTCTGGAGAACCCCACACACCTCTAGGAACACAGGCCTGCACAGGGCGGCTGTTGTCCCCTCCTGACACCCCCCCCTCCGGAGGAGACAGCTGACTAGCAGCTGCCCAGCTGTCAAGGTCAGGCAAGTGAGTGCAAGGGGGCCAAGGACCAGGGTGGGGAGACTTTAATTCAACCCTCACTGTGAGGACCCAGTGAGGCTCACTCCCCAATGGCCTAATGCAGGGGATTTGCCTGGCTGAGTCCCCACAGGGTCCTGGGGGGAGCATGTGGAGAGGATGGGCAGAAGGGCGCGTGGTCCTGCAGGGAGTTTATTTAATGATGTAATTTATTGTTGAGTTTCTCTGGAAGCTGTGACTGGAATAAACCCCCGTGTGGCACTGCTGAGTCCTCTCTGGGCTGGGAAGGGAGAAGATTAGAGGGTGGGGGCTCTGCAGGAGTCTCCCTTGTGAGCAGAGCTGAGGTGGGTGCTGGGCTTATCCCCCTGCCCCTGTTTTCTGGCTCCCCACTGATCAGGACATCCCCGTGGAACAGCTGTGTTTTGCAGAAGACCCAGATTCTGTGTGTGTGTGTGTGTGTGTGTGTGTGTGTGTGTGTGTGTGTGTGTCCCTTTTTGCCTGCCTTTGCTCCTTTTGGCAACCTGCTTGCCTGTCTCTGAGGCCTGGGTTCCTGCTTCCCAGTGAGACTAGGATTCCAGCCGGGATACTCAGGGAATCTTCTGGGATGACACCCCCACCTCTGGCCCTGGGGAGTCTAGCCTATTTTGGGGCTATGGGTTAGTCTTCACTTTCTCAGACTCTGCTTTCCTCATTTGTGTAGAAAATAAGGGCATCAACCTGTCTCAAAGGTTCCCTCAGAGGTTCAGGACCTGCCTCCCCTGCCTCCTGTAGTCCAGCCTGCTGTCCCCTCCCTTGGGCCTGGAGTCGGACCATCCCCATTGCCTTTGAAGATTGCTGTTGCATCCACCTCACTCCTGGGGGCCTTAGTCAGGGCACCCCACCCCTCATCTCTCTGGATGGAGATGGGGCTGGACTGATATATGGGCATCTTGGTAGCAGACATGGGCATGGAGATGGGAGCCCTGGAGTATAGTGGGAATTGGGTCCCCAGCTTCTAAAGGGCTATGGAAAGATTTGAGGTACTGAGAGCAGCAGTGAGAATGGGGCTGGTGAGGGGAATGTGCATAGCTCCCCTGGGGCATCTTGCATGTTCTTGCGGGGAGGAGGGGATTAGGAAAAGGTCCCTTGTGTATCTGTGCCAGATCCCAGAAACCCCCATCAGCTTGGGTTCAGACCCTGGGACTCCATCTTGGCCTCGGCTTTGGCCACTATGACTCCAGGCAGGTGAAGATCCTAGGCATATGACACATAGCGGCATTCATGTCACTGCCAGAAGACCCTGAGGATCCAGCCCCGCTGCCAGCTTCACTTTAGAATGAAGGGGAAACTCAAGGTCAGCTGGTTCATTTTAGTGGTAGGACTCAGCACTCAGACCCAGGACCTCTAAGGCCAGAGCCCTTGCCCTGAACCAACCACCCATCTCACAGGGCAAGGAAAAAACAAGATAAAAACCGAACGGGTGTGTGTCAATTTCTCAGAAGACCACTCCATCAGGAGTTGACAGGGGTTTAGGGCTGTCCCTCACCACAAGGAACAGTACTGACCCCTGGGGGAATTTTGCAACCCTTACACCTTTGCTTCTGCATTTCTTGCATGTAGAATGCCCTCCCCATCTAAATCCTTCCCTTCTCACAGGGCACACAGTAGGTGCCAGGGCTGCCTTTGACCAACAAAGCCAAGTGACCCTAACACCTTGTGACTCCCTATGAGTCTTGAGTGAGACAGGATGATCTTGAAGGTGACAGCCCAGGTTCCGAGTGGGAGGGGCAGTGGCTGCACCCAGCTGGGCTTATGGGCCAGATTTGCAGGGAGTGGAGCTGAAGCTGCTAAGGGCCTGCACCAGGGCAGGGGTGGCCAGAGAAAAAGGAGAGGGTTCCGGAGACAGGCAAGTGTTGTATGGGCAAAGGGTGGAGGGGAAGGTGGGCATCAAGGTGGCACCAATTTACCCTATTCTTTGCCAGTCAGTGGGTGGGGGAAGGATGACCCTTAGCTATGCCCCTCAGCCGAAACCAGATGCTTCCAGAACACCTAGGATTGGGGTGGGGGATGAGGGCGCTGTGTAGTCCAGACAATCTAAAGGACTCCTAGTTAAAGGACTCCAAAAATTCCCAAGGGGGCTCTGTCGGCTTTGAGGCTGGGATAGTTTGCATGAGCCAGGACTTGGGAGGGAGGGAAGGTGGACTTTGCCAGCTAAGGCTTCTCAGCGCTGGAAGACACTATGGAAAAGTCCCAGACCCTTGGAGGAAAAGAAGGAAACCTTCATTCAAGGCCTTTCACACAAGTCCTCCATTTCAGCCTTCTCTCCCCACTTTACAGATAGGGGAAAGTGGAGGGCTTGGCTGGCTCCGGGGCTTTTGTAATTTCTACACCACGGCCACCTCCGGGGGTGGGGGGGCGGGGGGGGGCGACGGCACAGCACATGTTATAACCTGCGGTGGTTTTGTCCAGAGAAGCCCCTCCCACAGTGGGATCTCCCTAGACCCCAAGAAAAATTCTAGAGCCCCAAAAATTGCCTCAGAAACCAACACCTGCTGGCCTGTGTGTTGTGTGCCCCCCGGCCCCTCCCCTCAGTGGCACTGGTGGCTCAGCACATGCTTATCAGAGCAGCAGGTCTCTGTGCTTGTGTCCACACGGTCTGAACTTGTGTGTGGGAGAGAGGGCCTGAATTAAGAGGATTTCTTAGCCCTGACCTGCCTCAGTGTTAGTTCCAGGGAAACAATTCAAAGTTCACAGGAGTCAGCAGGGGTGATCCTGAGGGCAGATTGAGGAGAAGCCCCAGGGGGGTTAGTAGCTGCCATCAGGCCAGGGCCCTAGGCAGGGGTAATAATGGAAGCAGTCATAGAAGGCCAGCCCTTATTCTTCCTACCTGGCTTGAGTTTCTCACTCCCACTAAGACCCTTACTCCCTGGCAAGTTGGAGAAATCCACTGCCCAATTGGTGGCTTTGGAATCCAAGTACCACCTCACTGCCACGCCTGACTGTGCCCAGGACAAGGTAGAGGCCTCAGTTGGTTCTCAGAATGATTCAGACCCGACCTTGAGAATGAAAGTTCTTTTGTCCTCATTTGCAAGTCAACCAAAATTAGGTTGGCTTGCCCAAGGTCACACCCTTGGGGAGGGAGTAGGGAGGAATGGGCTGAGATGGTTGGACAGGACCTCGATGAAGACATGGCCCCACAGGCACTACCCTAGTGTGGCCTAAGGAACTCACCTGAGGGACAGGACTGCAGACATGGGCTGAGAGTCCAACTGATGGTGTGGAAAACGCTGAGGTAGCACAGCTCTCTTGTCCAGAGCCTGAAGGCTGATCAAATTCGATTTGACCTTGGGGTATACTGCTTCCTCCCCTGCAGGACTGAGTGCTCAGTACAGGTCTGGCTTGAAACCCACATTCAGCAAGGCCACACAGCGAGTCAGTGACAGAACCTGCACCCAGGCCTTAGGGTCCTCCTCACACGTGTGTGTGTCCCGTGTGTCGTCCCCCCCCCCTCCCCGTTTTCCCACATGTCCCTGGTTCAGGCAGTCAGGACCCTGCAGTTTCCCTTCTCAGTATGTGGGGTCATGGAGTAGCTACAAAACCCCTGAATTCCACAGGTAGGCTGCCTGCCACCCAGCAGTGACCTACTCAAATCAACCACTTGGACTTCATAAAAACGCCCAGCATATAAAATAAATAAATAAATAAATGAAGGCATAAAGAAAACAAGACTGGCTATGAGGTAAAATTGTTGAAGCCGAGTACAGGGGAATTCATTGTATTTTCACTCCTCTTTTTGTGTTATGTTTGAAATTTTCATGCAAGTTGTTTTAAAATGAGTTTCCCCAAAATTAACTCCTTTCTAAAGGACTACATAAATTCCCATAGTGAAGCCTTAAAAAATACTTTCCCCTAATTTGTACAAGTTTCAAATGAAATTTTGGGGGTTTCAGACAGAGACAAAAGGCCAGGAAAAACTTGTAGTACATGCTTTGATACCCAGGGCATCAGAATGTCTCCTGGAAGCAAAGAAATTAGTAGCTGGATCTGACCTGTGATTTAAAAGACCAAGTCAGTCAGAGATCCTCTCGATTCTGAAGAACAACTCTTTGCAAATCAGTGGGAAACAGTGCTAGGCCTGTACCACCCACCACCACCCCTCAGAGCACAAAGACTCACCAGAATTTTCTTCTTTATAAACACAAGTACATAATGTTTATTTGAAATTCCAATTTATTACAAGTTTACCCCTCAATGGGGCCCTTCCTCCTTAAAGACAATTTAAAAAACAAACAATTCAGGTGTCACTGAAGTGGGAACACAGGATTCTCACTGTTAACAAGAACAGACTGGCTCTAGGGTAAGAGGCAGGAGAAGGTGCTGGCGGCTGGGTTTATGAAATTGTAATGTCAGTGCTAACTCCGAGCCTGTGGCAGAAGGGACGGTAAACCTATCCACCAGCCTCTGGAGCAAATCCCCAAAGTCCTTGAACGAGGAGGACGGGAGAAATAGGGACCACACCTTAAAGTTAAGTATTAAGTTCTGTGAGTCGCAATTCCCTTGGTGGAATTCTTTTCCCTTAATTTAAATAGGTACAGAAGAACCTAGGTGCTCAAAATTTCCAAATTCAAAGTTGACAGAAAATTAAACCCTGCTTTGCATTTTTATCAAAATCTGCCATAAAAGGGAAAAGACTACAAAGTTTTGCCTAAATATAACAACTATGCTAGAGTCCTTATGGGAAGGGGCTGTCTGAGCTTTTCCTCCCATCCCTTCTCCCACCTCTTACTGACACCACTGAAAGATCAGGCTCTCTGGGAGTAGACTCTGAGGCCAGAAAAGGCATGGGCGGAGGCGATGGAGGAGGGGGAAGCCGCCACCAGGGCAGGCAGGAGCACGCCCCCTCCCCTACCAGGTCCCACTGCTTGCTCTGATGAGCCTCCAAGCAGACTTCTCTGAAGGAGAGGATGGACTGAGGGAGGAGATGGGGCAAAGGAAAGCAAACACATTATCATATAAATTGTACTGTACATGTGCCAAAGCAAGATGACAGAAATATTTTACAAGATGTTCTTTATACATTATCACTGCTGAAACAAGCAACTTTTAATAACTAGAAAAATCAATTTTAAAAAAATTAAACATTTCAATTCTTCCTGCTTTTCTTCTGCTCCCTTAAGAGCTTGTCTGGTATGTGGGTGGGCTGGGCTCCAAACACCCTTCTGGCCAGATCCATCAAAGTAAAGGTTATATGCATGATTATAAGCAGGACTCCAATCTCTAAGTGAAGTGCCTTAGTTTTTTTGATTTTGTTTGTTTTTCTGAGGGGGTTAGGTGGGGTGGGAGTGGGAGAGAGTTGTCACAAAGAAGGGGAAGGGTATTCAGGAATGGCGCCAGGACATGTCCTTTTACTCTGTCAAGATCAATTCAAAAGAATACAACTGTTTCATGATGCTGGTGAATACAGAACTCTGTATGGCACTCACTGATAGCGTCACCTGAGAGGGAGAGGGAGGAAGAGACAGAGCACGGGCTTAAAGAAACATGACTGTATATAAATATAGATTTTAAAAAATCAACACCACCTCCCCAACTGGCCTGATTACACTTGATTCTTCTATGTAATACAGTAATCCCTCCCCTGGAGACCAGAGGGCTTGGCACTGGCATGGTGGCCAAAGTGGAAAGGACCTTAGGAAAGAAGAAAGGGAAGTTAAGGCCATCTACTACCCATAATTATCTCTAGGTAGAGACCACCAACCCAGTATCAGCTCTCCAAGAGCTCTGCGTGATTAAGGCCCTATGGAGAGTTTTAGAAAACCAGCACAAGACTGGGATGGTGGGCATTTCTGGACTCTGTGATCTCCTCCTTTCCACGTTCTTCTCCATCTTCCTCTTCTGCCTCCCTCCCACACTTTCCTTGCTTTCCCCTGGATCCCCCCAACCTCAGCTCCCTCTCCCTTACCAGGGCCCCGCCTCTTTATTTCTTCTGTCTTCGTCCCCTGGACTGTCCAGCGGACTCTGGCTCACTGTCCCCTTCATCTTCGGCCAGCCGATCAGGAAACTTCTTGCGTTTCCTACGGACATATGGGTGGCCAGGAAGGTGTTTATGCAACAGAGCCACCAGACACTGTTCTGTCTTCACCATGCAGTTCAGCACATGGCTGCCTCGGCAATTGTACAGCTCAGCGTTGGTAAACACTTGCTTCACGTCAGTAAGGAACTCCTGCACAGAGCGGTAGCTCCCACAAGAACATTTGTTCTGCATTGTCTGGAAGTCCATGGGGTGGGTGATCACCTCATAGTAGTCCTCAGCCTCATCTCTGGTCACAGGCTCCCTGCAGAGAAGAACCGAATGGAGACATCAGCACAGCCTTGAATACAACGGACAGAAACCTTGTTATCAAGCCACCAGCCTGTGGCACAGCCCTGCTGACATCAGCCAACTGGCAGGCACAGAGAAGGTGAGTTCACCTGATACGAAGAGCTGTCTTTACAGGCTTGGAATGCTAATCCCCTGTCACTGAGACATGTCCTGAAAGGAAGGGATCAGGTTGGTTCCTAGGGGTTCAGCTGACACTCCCTCAGCCAGCTGCTAGGTTGGTCTGACTCCCAGGTGCCTGAGAACACAAGGCTCACCTGAAGGGCCAGCTGAAGCGGTACTTCACAATCTTGTTGAGGACTTCTTCACACTTCTGCAACTCTAGGCTTTGCCTCCGGGAGCTCCGCTTGGTCTGAAGCACCTGGCATCAAAGGAAGAAGACATGTTATTACAGGTCCAAGAGAAGAGGGATGAACAGGGCAGAAAATGTGTACATCTGCTTTAAAAAAAGAGAAAGAAAGAGTTCAACCATTTTCTTGGAGCAGAGACAATCAAAATGATCTGACACTCAAGTCAGGGAGCCCTCTCAGCTAGGGATAGGCATCTTATCATCAGCCCCCTTGCCGCCTCCTCTCTGGTGGATGGTGATCAAAGAAGCAGGGGACAGGCAGCAGTTGCCATATTGTAGCAGTCCTGCTAGAGGTCAGATAGAGGGACACTGTCAACAGGATGCTGTCCCGCTGAGAGCAGATGGACTTGGGATTATAGTTAACACCTTGGATGGTTATGACCAAGCAACTGCAGAAAGCCAGACGGGTTAGGGGGACCACTAGCAGCCAATTTTGTGGGGGCAGGGAGTCTCAGAGAAGAAAAGCAAGAGGGACAACAGTTTCCTTCCTGGGCTCTCCCACAGCAGGCATGTGGGAGCTAAGTGGCTAAGGAGATAAGGGAGTGGGGCCTCCCTTCCAGGTAGCCCTAACAGGCCGTGTCTCACAGCTGTAGGAGCCACGGAGTTCAAGGGGTTAGGGCCGGGCAGCAGGTAGCATCTCTCAAAGCTCCCTACTGGCTTACTTTATGCCCCCAACCCACCCAATCCCAATTTGATCTGTCCAAACAAGCAAGTTTTGAAGAGCCTCTTTTTGTTCTTTAAAGCTCAAGTAAAATCTAAAACAAAACCACTAAAATCACACTGGCTGAGGAGCAGAGGGGAGGGTAATGTCCCTCCCATAACAACTGTCAGCAAAAGCCCCGAGAGTAAGTGAGGCTCCAACATTGCTGACATTCCCATGATGGAGACCCAGCCCTTCTGAGCCACTGGAGACATATGGGTACTATTTTAAAATCCTTAGCAAGTCGCAGGCTGCCTGTTAAACTAGAGGACACAATGTTTGCAGGCTACAGCAGGGAATGCCGGACATAGCTGTTCCTGGAGGGCCTGCTGCCGTCTGCCTGCAGGTCCACCCATCAGCCTGCAAAGGGAGGGAGGTGGGAGGAGAGGGGAAGGCTCCCACCTGTTGTGCAATGAATTCCTAGTGCTGGAGTGGGGGGTCAGGAGCAGAAACATTAGAGGCAGGATGATAAGTAATTCTTACCAGCTCATCGACCTCAGTGTCATCCACAGGTGGTGCCTTCGGTCGAGACCTCCTGGTAGGATGCAGCTTCTTACCTGGTCGTCGGCCTGGCCTTGCCACAGGGGGGATGACCCCCTGCTTGCCTCGGACAGTCTTTCGAGGTCTCACTGAAATAAAAAAATACAGACTAAGAGAACTGAGGATGAAGGGAGCGTGTGTGTAGAACAGGGAGACAATGTGGACAAGCAGAGCAATGGCTTCCTTGGGTTCCGGGACGCTCCTTGCTATTTCTCCCCTGCCCTGCCTCACAGGACACTTTAGAGGCAGCAGTGTAGATGAAGAATGGACGCCTTTCATCGACTGCCAACGACCTCTTAAGAGTCTCTTCAGAAGGTCGGTTCCTTCAGTACTTCTATCCTCTGGCCCCACCCTGTTCAGTTACTCCCAGGAATGAGGCCCTTGAAGGAGTCAATTGTAAAGTGACTCACTCAGGAGGAGAGGCCATTTGCTACAGGTCTGCCTGGAATTCCTACAGCCTAAGCTCAGTCTAAGAGAGTGTAGTGTATTTACAAGTGAAATGGGGTTTGATTGTAGAAGAGATTGTGTTTCACAGTTCCCTAAACTTACCATCACAGTCTTCTCAGAGAAAAGCTGATAAGTTAAGTGAAGCACTTATGCGAAGTCTTCCTCCTTGAATCCAGTTTAGGGCTAGCCCCAGTCCTGCTTTCTTACATTTCTGAAAACCACAGATGGTTGGCTAGGCCACTTCCCTAAGAACCCTGCCCAAGATCCCCAAAGAGAGACTAAAGAACACAAAGTCACCCAAGACTACTTGTGTCTCAGGTTTATAACAGGTGCTGAATGTCAGACAAACCAGCATTTCCTCAATATGCCCCTAGGAAGCAGTGCTCCTTAAGGATTAGCTCAAAGCTTCTCCACTAAACAAATGCTCACTGGAAAGTGGGGTGGTGACGTTTGGACAGAGATGGGGGTATACAGAGGCAATGATACAACAAATCAATAAACAATGTTTTATATTCTACTTCTGGACCATGATAACCCTTCACTGGCTAGTTTAGGGTCTCTAGCTCAAGATCAGGCTAAGAAGAAAGTAAGAAGCTGATGCCAAGGATGAAACCTGGAGTCCTAGGGACAGTCACCAACCCAAGGACTTCAGCTGTACTAGGGGACCACATCTTTGGTGACCTAAAAGGCAGAATAGGCAAAAAGCTCTGAAGTACCAAATACCTTCCTATATCCTTTTGGCAGGTAAAATCCTCAAAACCTGGAAAGGAAACAATTCCTTGAAAAGAGAATAACAACTCAGAATGGAAAGCAAACACTCGTTTGAAAATAAACAAAATCAGCACATTGCAATATTCAGAATCTGTTTCCAGACAAACGTGCATCCAAATCACAACTCTGGGCCAGTAGATGCTGGCCTCTGTGATGCAGGGCTAATGGACTGCTTGTCTCCTCACCCTGGACACCTGGAAAATCATGCCTTGTGAGCAAACAAAAGGAGCCTAACAGAAATGGGAGAAACTGAGGTGTCCCAAATTAGAGAGGATTGGGGAGATGGGAGCAAGTGTGCAAGTCAAAGCCCTCAGCTTTGGCAGCACCACTGCAGTAAGAGACTGGTCATGCCAAACATCCTCTCTCCTTAACCAAGACCGATTGTTCCTAGAGCTATGATCTTGGGAATTGTACCATCTCTTCAAAAGCTCATCAAAATCTTGATCTGTGGTCTGTTTTCTACTAACCTAGAAGATAGGGTATATTTTGGAAAGAGGGAAGCTGTTGAAAAGGATAGACTGCAGAACTTTAGGTTTAACCATGAAAATCACAAGGCTCTCAAAGACTCATGAAACATAAACATGAGAGAATGAGAGTCAACGTGGTGAAGAGAAATAGGGCCTTTCACTTCCCGTACTGGCTGGCACCTAGTGCGAAACAGACCTGAACCTTCATAACAAGTTTAGGCCTAAACTATGGAAAACCAGTCTTCCTTTTTCAAGCCCTGGCACTATAGGGAAGAGAAAATCACTGTAACCAGAGAAAAAATAACTCCTCTGAAAGCAGGACTACATCAGAGGCCAAAAGAATGGTTAGAGATGGCAACGGGCCTAGACCTTTTTCACCCAATGTCCTCAGACACTGAGGGGTTCAGAGCTAGCAGACTTGTCATAAAACAAAGTTGGGACCTTGAATTCCACTACATCTTGGACTAAGTAGATCTGCCATAAATTGATGTTCTTGAGAACAAGTTCCCCAATCTCCTACTAGGAAGGTTGTTAAATGGCATCTTGTAAACCCATTTTTTTTTCTTTTTTAAAGATTTTATTGGGGAATTGGGGGAGGGAAAAGTGTTAGGGAATCAGGGAAGGGGAACAGACAAGTTGCTGTCCTTTTGTTCTTCAGTCTAGCTGTGGAGGACGTTGCTTCACTGGCCCATGTTGGTATTATCATTGTGCTCCTTCCCGGATGAGGCAGTTGATTGCCAGCCATTGGACAACAGCTCACGCCAGCTGCCGGCCGCTCACGGTAGCCCCACTGCCGCCCTATTGCAGCCTACACCATCGCGGTCGCCTCACAGCAGCCCAGCTCCAGGTTGAGCTGTTGTTCACCATCTTAGCTGTAGAGGGCGCAGCATCACTGGCCCTCATGTGAGATCCAAACCGGGGCCCTACTGCTCAGAGCTGGCGTCCCAAGCTAACTCTTAACCAGCACGCCACTTGGCTGGCCCTCTTGTAAACCCATTTAAAACCATGGCAGTGGAGTCACCCCAACAGCCACAATATGTGAGAAAAGATGGCATGAAGACAATGCTGAAAATCTACTGCCAGCCAACCCAGTCTTTCCAAGTCAGCTTAAAAGGCTATGAGGCTAACTATGAAGGCAAACTGAATACGTAATACTTACATCGCAAACCAGCCACCTCATAATCTTCTTCCTCTTCCTCTTCTTCTTCGTCCTCCTCTTCTTCATCGCTCTCATCATCTTCACTGTCCTCAGAGGCAGACTCTTCAGTATAATTCCTGTGAGGTGGAAAAAGCATGTAGGAAACATGGTCAAAGTGCCTAGGTCAAAGTGTTCCTAAGGGGATACAGTCCCATAGGGATCCCAGTAACTTTTTCTTCTTTGCAGACTAGACAGGTTTGCTGGTGCAGAGAGAACCTGAATCTAGTCCAGGACACAGGAAACAGAATGAAGTCCTAAGCTTCAACAGCATGCCTCCTCCACCAGGCCCAATGCTTTGGATAAGACACCAATGGCAACATCAATCAAGACCAAAATGCAATCCTCCCCTCCCCCACACCAAACACCACAAAACTCTATTCCTTTTATCTCATAAAAACAGCCAGATAATGTAACATTTCAGGTATTAAAATGTGTCCCCAACTCTGAGGTGGACTGAAAGAATAAAAGCCCAGACAGGTGTTACTCCACCTTGATGGCCCCCTTCCAGGAGCTGAAACAGCTTGCAGATGACCATAACATCAAAGCAATGGTAATCCCAGCTCAGAACAGCTGGTCCAAAGCCCCACTATTTCACAGTAACATGCCTCATCTCTCTAAGTGTAGCTGGAATGGAGTGAGAAATAACCAAGTAATACTGTTAGGTGGGGTCAGGATCAAACAGCTCTGCTTTTTCAGAGACCAAGCCGGAGTGCCTATAAGCTGCCTTTTTACAACCTCAAATTTCAACGTGAAAAACAACAGTATTAACTTGGCAAATATTAGGCGCCCCCTCTTTACAAGGCCCTGTGTTTGTCCTTTTTGGGGTTAGGGTGAAGAACAAAGCACCACCTCTACTCTCAGGGCACTTACAACCTCATGGGAAGATGCTCATGTACAAAACTAATCATAAAGGCAAGATGCATCCAAATACTGTTTTAGAGATTGAAAACTCAGTGGGAACATAGAGGAGGAACAATTAATCCCAAGGATGGTAAGGATGTTTCAAGAGCAGTGAAATTTTCGGTTGGCCATGGGCGGTTTGCCCAGGGGGCAGTGCTGGGAAGAGGGAATATTCCCAGCTGGGAGGAAAGCACAAGATGCAAGGATACACAATGAACAGTCTGTAACAAGCACACAAATACGGGAACGAGGGCTTGTAAAAACACATGCCAGTATCGTACAAGAGTCTGAAGTTAGGCTAGGGAGTTTGGACTTTATTGAAGAATCAATGGAAAGATTGAAGCTTTTGACTAGTAAAGTGACATAAGCAGCTGTCTGCTGTATGTAAACCATTCTGACATCACCACAAAAGCTGGAAGTTAAGAGGGGGTAAGATATGAGGTAAGGAGTTGGGAAGCCCCGGTGAGAGAAGTAGGAGGGCAAAGTGACAGCAGGGACCTTGGAAAATGGACAGCAGGAGAGTGATTCATGAGGCATTTGGACACTGACTTGACAATATTTGACAAATGAATGACTGGAATACGAAGGTGAGGAAGACGTCTAAGTTGACACCAAAGTTCTAATCATGATAAAGAAGAAAATCCTAGGTATGGGTAACAAAGTTAATGAGTTTCAGGGTTTTTAGCAGTGGGCGGTTGCAGAAGTAATAACAAATTAAGAAGTGGGCAAAGTGCCTGAGCTGCCGACTGGCAGGCGGATGGCTCAGTGGTTAGAGCATGCACTCTTAACAACAAGGTTGAGGGTTCGACTCCCACATGGGATGGTGGGTTACGCCCAGCCACAACTAAGATTGAACACGGCACCTTGAGCTGAGTGGCTGCAAGCTGCCGACAGGAAGCCAGATGGTGACTGGACTTGGAGCTGAGCTTGCTGCACCCTCGACAACTAAGACTGAAGGACAACAACTTGGCTGTTCCCCTTCTCCAATAAAAAATAAATAAATGAATAAAATAAAATAAACACAAGAGTGCTTGGTGCTCCTGGGGTTAAAAAAAAAAAAGAAATAGGCAAAGTGGAGGCCAAAGGCAGAGGGAGGAGATATATTGTTACTTTAGAAGGTATGGTTCAAGAAGACAGAGAACATGCTGGTAGTGAAAACTAGAAATATCAACATTAGGCTAAAATTAAATCACAGCCCTGTGAGCTCCTATTGTAATACCTTAAATGATCAAGCTCTACACCCAAAAGATGAATTTAAAGCTCCTTAGAATCATTCAATATGAATAACTTAAGCTTAATTATAACAGCTACTTATTCACTTATTTGTTTTTAAAAGAAGAAATTCTCACCTGCCACGGGAGTTGCGCCTGGCAGTAGCAGGCTGGCAAGCTGGGCACTGCCACTCACCATCTGGTACTTCATAGAGGGCCGGCCTCAGACAAAACAGGTGGAAGGCTTTATTACACTCATCACACAAGATCAGTTTGTCATCCTCACCTGCAAGGAGATAAAACTGTATAGCATTGTCGGGAGCATGGCAACAGTCAAGGAGTTGTAAGAAAGGGCCGTTCACCCTCAATTAACACCATGGAAGAACACACTTTCTAGTACAGTGCTAACCCTTTTCTTAAAAATGTAGTCATTTTCTGAAAAGAAATATAGCATAAATTAGACTGTAGGTAATTTAGGGCTTAGGGCTTCTGACTTCTATCTCCAAATCCACCCAGGGCTAGGATAAGGCAGTTAACATTTATTAAAAGGTAGCAAAAACCAAGTGACAGCAGGAAATTTTGCTGCTCCTCTCCCACTAAGAGATGAATCACCCAAGAAGTATTACATTTTCTGCCCTTCCTCCTCCTGGACCGCCTAAGCACTTTCCAACTCACATCTGATACGGTTTGTAAAACACCGCCTACATTTGAAAATACGCTGAACCAACTTAACATGGTCATTTCCCCTCTCCAACTGTCATTCTATTGGGTTGTCGGAAAAGTCATGACATATTTTCTCTGTTTTTCGTTGCAAAAATGCGTCATGACTTTTCCGACAACCCCATATATCAGTTTTTAGAGCAACTGAATGATTTTGCATAGGTCTTTTCATCCTTGGGTATTAAGTTCTAACCTAATTCAGAAGATAACTTTAGCCACTGGAGAGTCAAATCACTGAGGCAGGCTTTTAGCCATGATGTTCCTTTTATACATATGGGCTCTTAAAGCTCTCAGCATTTGAGTCCCAAATGCCTTGCTCTGTAGAACTCAGTGCTAGTCGGCCCAAACCTGAGTATTCTGTGTACAAGCACTGCCCCCTGTTGGCAGCACCGTCTTACTTCACAGATGACTAAAATTCAGAGATGATAAATTAAAATGTTTAGGTTTACTAATTTTGTTCTCTGCAGAAAACTGAAAGATTAGAGAGATCAACTACTTTTGTTTTTTACTCAATTTGAGTAACAAAGGGCCTACTTTGATTTGCTGGCATGGGATTTCAAAGACTAGCATTTCATAGTCCAGAAGGTAAAATCTGTCCCACCACATTTAAAAGCTGTGCACACGGAATTTTTTAGGGGAGAGAAGATCTGGGAAATGGAGGTCCCGGTCCCTAATACACTCCGAAAAGCAACTGTGACCTAAATATACCTTTTTTTCGACAAACTTTGCATCTAGCATTTTCTGCTGACATATCCCACTTGATACAGGCATCAAGCATCCCAAGGAGAACATGCATTCTGGAAAAAGTCTGAGCTTCACGGATTGCTGTCTTCCATTTTTCCAGAGCAGATGCAACCTAAACAGAGACCAAATCAGGCCAGCGTTACTACAATGCCCTCAAAGACATGGGTTTTCATATGGTACTGACAGAGTATATATATACACACAGAAAGAGGACTAAGAACAGGTAAAGATACCAGAGGATTCTGAGTACAACCTCCTAGAACTCCTCTAGTGTAACTCACTATCTCACAGAAGAAATCAAGGCTCTGAAGGGTTACAAAAAACTTTTCAAAGGTCACACAAAGAATTAAAGTGGGGGAAATGACTAGAGACAGGTCTCTTCTAATGAAAACCACTTAAAGATTCAGTGTCATTTAAAAGCAGGAACACTTGTATAGTGTAAATGCTGGTATGCAACAATGTACATGGCTAATAAAACTTTGGTTAACAAGAGTATCAGTTTCTACACTAGGATGTGCCACAATCCCATATTACAGGGCCTAGAAATAATAAATAGTATCTATAGAGCATTCTACAACACTTAAAAAGTATTAAGTACTTGGTCAGCGGGTAGGTTCGGGCTGAACAACATTTAGTAGTCGCTGCCTCTATAGAGAACAGTCACCACATTCATGGCGGGGATTTTGCGCTCAATAGTTAGAGGCCCTGGGCAGACTACAAACTGTGACAAAAGGTGTGGAGTTCCTCATTTGTACAGATTGGGTTCATCACAAATTTACCAAGTCAAGAGTTCCAGATCAAGTGTTTCAGCCTTCACCTACAGGTCATGAAAAAGAAGGCAGGGGGACATAGTACCTCATAAACTGCACAGTTACCACAATAAAAAAATACTAAAAGACATCCATATTGGGAAAAAGATGTAATGAAGATGCTCGGATTAGAAAAGCACATACTCCTCAGGTTCACAAGAACATCCCTTCAGTGAATGCAAAACTGAAATAATTCAACACTTTAGGAAGCCCCTGAGGTTGTGACAAGGACTTCTGGCAAGAGGACATGACTCACATTGGTCGGGCCGCTGGGGTGCTGGGGAGTTAGCAGTGCGGTGGGTGGCATCTCAGCCCCATAGACCAGGACATATTTCAGTCCTAATGCCAGAGCAGTTTCAGATTAAAACATGCAAACAATTTTTATGATGAGAAAGTATTCTCATTAAAATATATTTTAAATGCTTTTTTTTTTAAAAAGTATTAAGTCCTGATACAAAATATCCCTCTTTATCACCAACTTCCAACTTAAAGTAAAAATTTTAAAGTCCCAAGGGTTACCCTGACTTCATTCTAGGTAGTTACTTTCAGTATAACCTGCATTGCCTCCTCCCATCATCACAAAATGAAAATTAATTTATAAACAGCCAAGCAAAACATAGGATGGTGGAAAATAGAACAGGAATTTTGTTGATAAATACAACCCTCTTTCCTATAAAATACACATTCTAAGGAGAAACAGAAATGCCATCTTGGGATAATTCATTTAATTGTATTACTGTTTTATTAGTCAAAAGGTGATTTTTTTTGATGTTTCAAAGTACTTATTGTCTAAATGATTAGGTGAGCATCCACGTAAACAAATGCTAATGTGGGGGATATGATTCTCAGAGAGTCAGAAAATACAGCAGAGATGGACAAGGTAAAGAAAGCTTAGACAATTACCAGAAGCTGACAGACTAGGTTATCTCAGTATCACCAACCTTGTGGAGGTCGTATTGCCAACTCAGTCATGACTGAACTAAAGCACATCAGCAACCCCGCTACTTCTCTAACTCGGTTAGCTCTAGCTGACACCACCACACTGCTGGATTTCACTGCTCTGCCCTAGGCAGAGAGGTCTGTGATCAGTAATAGTCTTCCTCCTACAGGAAAGGCCACAGGCTTTAAAATAGAGCTGCCGAGGGACAAATAGCAAGCTATTTCTGAAGCTGTGGAGTAAAGGTTGAGGGAGAGAAACTAAAGCTGTCCTTTCTCTTTCCTGCAGAAACAGAGGACCAGAGAGAGACTTGCAGGTATAAATCCATGAATAACAAGGATAATATAAACACACCAAAAAATCTATTTAAGAGGCTGCTAAAGTTGTAGTGCAAACTGACTCATTCCTTACTCCAACCTCCAATTGCAGGTATTTTGACACCTGCCTTCGAAATACAGCACAATTTCTTTCTTTCCCTCTTCAGTAAAACGTGAGGTCCACTATGACAGCTGCCACACTGGTCATCTTCCCCTGATATAATAGAGAGCTAAGATATGAAACCATAGGCTCTTATTGTAATAACAACCCAAATCTCTTCAATGGAATATAAATTTAGAATTTTAGGTTCTTAAAAGAGTGCCAGTGAGAAAAGGCAGGGCATGGCTAACATGGACTTTGCTGTCCTCTAGTGGTCAGATGCATACAAGTATTCAAGAAACAATCATCAGCACATAGCATTGCTTTTTACTTCCTGAAGTTATTTCCTATAAATTATAAATCTGGGTACTCAATAGCTCATCTGGCCTCAATGAAATAAATAAATAAATAAATAAATAAATAAATAAATAAAAAACTGGAAGAGATCTTGGAAATGAACTTGTTTAACCTCATTTTAAAAATATTTGAGATGAAATTTATATTAACAAGTTTACCTTGTAAAGTATACAGTCTATGGTTTTTCATATTTACAGACTTGTGCAACTATTAACATAATCTTAATTTTAGAAGATTTTCATCACCCCCCAAAAGAAACCTTGTACCCGTTAGTAGTCATTCCCCACCCCCTACACTAACCCACCACTTCCCCAGCCCTAAGCAACTACTAATCTACTTTTGGTCTATAGATATGCCTATTCTGGACATTTCATATAAAACGTGGCCTTTGTGACTGGCTTCTTTTACTGAGCATAATGTTTTCTAGGTTCATCCACATCACAGCATGTAACAGTACTTCATTCCATTTTAATTGATGAATAATATCCGTTGTTTGGATGTATCACATTTTGTTTATCCATTAATCAGTAGATGGACATTTGGGTCGTTTCCATTTTTTGGCTATGAATGTGCATGTAACATCCGCTTATCATTTTTCATGGAAAGAAAGCTTACACAAGGTCTCAAAGCAATTTAGGGCCAATCCAATGCTGTTGGCATTATACATACTTGATAATCATTAGCACCCTGTTATATCCACTGAGTTATCCATCTAGACCAGCCAAGAGTCCAACCAGCTTTGAATTGTAGGTAAAAACATTAGGCACTGAAGATTTGACAAAACATCCTGGTCTTCTCCTATTGCACTAAATTCCAAACAGTCCAGCACATTAAAAAACAAAAACCTACCATAGTCATGATAGTAAAACAGATCAATAGCAGCAACTTTATCTTGGTGGAATCCAGTAAATACTCTCTGTCATGCAGTGCTATTACGTGTCTAGCAGAGGCTAGACACATTACTCTGATGAAAACCTCAAATTCTCTAGCACATTTAAATAAAGTTGGTCCCTAGTTAGAAGTGGGTATAACAGATTTAAGGGGAAGCCAGCTTACATGCAAGTCACCATTAATCCCTTTACCTAACAGTAAAAAGGCAGTATCATATCTTGGCTCCAGATCACAATCTTCCACAAAAACATATATAAAATGGAAAAACATAATCAGGTTGTCAGGACAAATGCATCCAAAGTAAACAGAGAGCCTAACAGAACCCAGGATTTTGCCAAATTATACAATGTCTTTTTCCATTTAATACAAGAAAATGAAATAAGCATTAAATATTTGAAATCATCGACTATTTGAAATCATCAACCAAAAGAGATTTGAGAGATAATCTACTTTTATACATAAGGAAACTGAAGCCCAGATTAGAGACTGATATTAGTTCATACAACAACACAGTGCCATTTAAAAAAATCCTGGCCCATGCTAAGTGGAAACCTTCAAAGCAAAGGACAGTGGAAAATTTCAGAGCTGTGGCAAAGCTGACCTTTGGTTGGAGAACTGAAGGGCATAATGCCATTTTAATGAAGAACATTGTTGAACTACTCAGTAGGCAATCTAATGGATTTTCCAAGAAACTCTTCCATGCTTTCCATTTGTGTACTATGTGTCTGGACCCCAAGGTTAAACCTGAAAAGTGCTCATATTTTCTTCCCAATCAAGCTAAGAATAAAGTCTCATATGACAAGCTAAGAAGAAGTTACTTCACTATGCGGTGAGTACTAAAAAAAAATAAGACATAATAAGAATTCTACATCTACTAGTTCTCAATAAGAAAACGTTACAGATAAAGAAATGGCAAACAAAGATCACACCAAAAAAGAATTCTATATAAAACTAAGTTCAAAACAAAATCCATGTTATATGCAGCAAGGCTGGAAATTATGCTTAATGAGAAGAGATTTAGCAAAGGAAACTATTATCTAATGTCTTAGACTTCATCTAGGTTACTTGGATGCCGTATAATCATTAAAAGGAACACAGGAAGGTGAGAACTAAATCCCAGTACGATAATGACATGTGTGTGGTCTCTGAGCCTACTTCATGAATAGTTAAACCTTTATCTAACTGAGTTCCCTGCTCTGCTTACCTCTTCTCCAAAATGATCTTCCTGGTATCATATATCACCGTTGGCCTCGGAAACATGACAACTGTGTTCAAATATCTGAGAAACTTTAGAAAATAGACGTATTCTGTGTAAACTGGGAGGGCAGCTATGACAAGAAGGCCAAGTTCAGTTCAATCTAACAAACTCTATGCCTCCTTCCATGAACTAATTAACTCCAACTTATTCTTCAAAACCCAGCTGATATGTTCTCTCCTCCGGGAAATTCTCTAATTTGCCCTAGATATCCCTCACAGGTGAACCGCGTACTGCTCTTTTATCAACAGTACTTGTCACACTACTATAACCTTCTCTCACACTCAAACTTGAGTTTCTTAAGGGCACAAACTTCTGGCCTATACTCACCACAGTGACTGGCACAGGCAAGCCTTTACCCATTGTTTGTGAAAAGAAGAAAAGGAGAGAGAGAAATTAAAAATAGGGGAAAGTATTCCTTAGGGGACGTCTCCCTTAAGGTAGTGTTCTCAAATAATTCTTAATTCTTAAGTAATCTTAAGCAGAAATCTAATATCTGTAACAGACAAAAATGGAGCTAATTATTCTAATAAAGAAAAAAAACCAGAAACAACATAATATTCATCAGTAAGGAATTAAGATGTTAGCAAAACACACTATCAGGTAGATCTACATGGACTCACAGGGAGAGGGGACAGATGCTCAGGATAAACTGGTGAGTGAAAAACTGCAGAACATCATGCAGAAAATTCCATTCTGTAAAAATCCAACAAACCCATCCTGTATGTATATAGAAAACAGGTCAAACTATTAGAGAGTGATATTCTTGGGGAGTGAAGTTAGAATGAAAGTTGTTTCATATTTTACTTACCTTTACATTTGATTTACTTACAACGAGCATGCTTTTAAAGTTAGAAAGCCAGAAAACTGAATGAGCACATGCAAAAAAATGAAGTTGGACCCTCACCTTTTACTACCTACGAAAATCAACTCAAAATGGATCAAAGATCTAAATGTAAAAGCTAAAACTATAAAACTTTTCAAAGAAAACATAGGGGAAAAACTTCACGACACTGGATTTGGCAATAATTTCTTGGATATGACACCAAAAGCAGAGGCAACAAAAAAAATAGATAAGTTGAACTTCATCAAAATTTAAAACTTTTGGGCATCAGAAGACATTCTTCAACAGAATGAAAAGGTAGCTCACAGAATGGGAGAATATATTTGCAAATCATATATCTGCTTAAGGATTAATATCTAGGTAACATAAAGAACCCATACAACTCAATAGCAAACAACCCAATTAAAAAATAGCCCGGGCCGGCCGAGTGGCACGATGGTTAAGAACTGGCTTGGGACTCCAGAGGGCCCTGGTTCGGATCCCACATATGAGGGCCAGTGACACTGCCCTCTACAGCTAAGATGCTGAACAACAGCTCAACCTGGAGCTGGGCTGCTGTGAGTCCCCGGCGACGGCGTAGGCTGAAGCCCCTGTGGCAGTGGGTTGCCATGGGCTATCGTGTGTAGCCAGCAGCCGCAGTGAGCGGCCGTCCAGAAGCCGGCGACTAATCTGCCTCACCCGGGAAGAGCGCAATGATGGTGCCAACTTGGGCCAGTGAAGCAACGTCCTCCACAACTAGACTAAAGAACAAAAGGACAGCAACTTGTCTGTTCCTCTTCCCCCAATTCCCCAGCATTGTTCCCATCCCCCCAATTCCCCAATAAAAATCTTAAAAAAAAAAAACCAAAGGACTAGAACAGACATTTGCCCAAAGGAGATAGACAAATAGCCAATAAGCACTTAAAAAGATGCTCAACATCACTAATCATAGGGAAATGCAAATCACATCCATAGGTAACTTGATAGGCAACTATCAAGGAAACAGAATAAGTGTTGGCAAGGATGTGGAGAAATTGGAATTGTGCATTGCTGGTAGGAGTGCAAAATGGTACAGCCACTATGGAAGACATTATGAGAGTTCCTCAAGAAATTAAATACAGGGAAAGCTACTCTATGCTAGGACAGACTGTATACCAATATTCCGATAACCTATGATATGCTCTGTGATGTCTTTTTTCTTGCATCTTTGTCTACCTTGATACCAATAACTTATAAGGAATCTATATAGTTTGCATTTCAATGGCTTCAATACACTGGGTTGTCGGAAAAGTCATGACGTATTTTGTCTATGTTTTTAAAGGTCATTTATTTATATAAAGAACAAAGATCAATCAATGATATATTGCTCGTTTTGTTTGATAACCTTTTGCCATCTTTCAGTGAACTTCATAATTCCTCGTTCATAGAAGGACATGTCTTTATTTGTGAAAAACTGAACAAGGTGCTGATTTACATCCTCATCTGAATTGAACGTTATACCATGCAAGGAGCTTTGATGAGAGCCAAACAAGTGGAAGTCTCGGCGCAAGGTCAGCCGAGTATGGTGGGTGTGGCGACACATCCCATCCAAGCTCCAATAATTTGTGACGGGTGATCAAACTTGTGTGTGGTCTCGCATTGCCGCGATGGAACATAACTCCTTCACAATTATTAAGCTCTGGATATTTCTGGATGATGGGATTTGTTCAAACTGTCCAACTTCCGACAGTACACATTCGAATTGTTTGTTTGTTTCTTTGGTAGGAGCTCGAACACGACACCTTTAAAATCCCACCACATTGAGAGCATAACCTTCCTCTGATGAATGTCTGCTTTCAATGTAGTTTGAAGCAAATAATCACTTCGCGACTAAGACCGTTTGGGCACCACATTGTTGTAAACAATCCACTTCTCATAACCAGTTATCGGTCGCTTCAAAAAGGATCATTTTCCTCATGTTTAATGAGCATATTGCAGATGTTTATATGCGCTGTCAAATGAACTTCTTTGAGTTCATGCGAAACCCAAATATCAAGCTTGCTTACGTATCCCAGCTTCTTCAGGTGGTCGTGAACGCTTGAATGATGGATGTTCAATGTTTCTGCAATCTCTCATGTCGTGTAACGTGGGTTTGACTCGATCAATAGCTTTATTTTGTCATCATCAACCTTGGTGGGCCTCCCTGACCAAGGAGCGTCTTTGAGATCAAAATCACCAGCACCAGAATTTCATGAACCATCGTTGGCACTGACGTTCTTGTAGAGCATTGTCACCGTAAACTTTATGTAACTTTTCACAAGCTTGACACATGTTCTTCCCTTTATGGAAGTAAAACAGTAAAATATGGCAAAAATGCACAGCTTGGTTTTCCATCTTCAACTTGTAAAATCTCCAAAACTCAACCAAATCACTCAATTTTATTTTAGAATGAAGCCAGAACTATCAGCTGTCAAATGACATAGCAATAACATAGATGCGAATGACTCTAGTACTTCCAAAAATGAACTAGTGCCATCTGTTGCAAACATGTATCATGACTTTTCCGACAATCCAATACTTCAGTTCCAATTTTTTACTTGACCCAAAGAAGCACTAATCTGTGTATGTGATTTTCAGTATGGCTGGTGTGTTTTAGAAGCCTGAAGTCAATAACATGAAACACAATATCAAGAATCAGAAGTAAGTAACTTGTGTGGAAGGAATGTATTTAAAAAAGAAAACATTGGGTGGTTTGGATACAGCAAATTAATTAGGGCAGGGTACATTAGATTCTTTGTTCTTCAAAAATTTGAATTATAAGAATTTTTTTTGATGTACTATTTCAATTTTTAGTAGCAAATAAATGGGGACCTTATTAAAATTTGAGGCATTAAAAAAAAAAGATATTAAATAGAATTCCTATATGGTCCAGCAATTCCACTTCTGGATATAGACCCAAAAGAACTGAAAGTTGGAACTGGAACAAATATTTGTTCACCCATATGAACAAATAACAGCATTATTCGCAATAACCAAAAGGTGGAAGTGACCTAGATGTCCACCCACAGGCAAATTAACAAAATGTGGTCTATACGTACAATAGACCATTATTCAGTCTTAAAAAGGAAGGTAATTTTGGCACACGCTACAACATGGATGAACATTAACGACATTATGCTAAGTATGACAGTCACAAAGGACAAATATTCTATGATTCCACTTATATGAGGTACCTAAAGTAGTCAAATATATAGACACAGTAAGAAAATAGTGGTTGCCGGGGTTAGTGGGTGCAAAATGGAAAGTTTAGTGTTTATAACAAACATAGTTTCAGTTTGGGAAGATGAAAAAGTTCTGGAGATGCATGGTGGTGATGGTTGTGTTACTGGCCAGCAGAGTTCCCACCCACCCCCCAAAAGACTTTTAAGTTTTCTTTCCTATAGAAATGTTAAGTATAGAAATGTTAAGTCTCCTCCCTAGTTTCTTAGTTCCTTAGCTCTTGGCTTTGATTACTTTTCTAACCAGTTTGTAAATCCTAAAGATTGCTCCTAGCCTGAATCCTAAAATTCTATCCCCCTGCTTCTTGATTGCTTTGTAAATCAAGTTTCTGAATCCTAAACAACAGAAGTCTCCTGCTTCAGATAACTACTTGAGGGCCTGTGACTTCCTAATATCCCCCAGGCCAGTAAGCTGAACACCAAACCCATTCTGGGTCCAGACAACTGACACCACCTGAGTAACAGGCTAAATGGCAACAGGCTTTATGAGAGCTAACAGATTTATTAATTAAAATCTATTTTTCCTCATTCAGGGACTTTGGGAATACAAAGGATACCCCAACAAGATTGCTGGTCACAACCAAAGACGCCAATATGGTCTTCCAGGTGGAGCTCACGACCCCTTCCTTCCATCTGAGATCAGCTAGGGTGAGAGTTCCGTGAATCCTCCAATAGGCAGGGACAGCTCTACACCCCTGGCCAGCAGGAAGCAGATACAGAAGAGACCTCCTGTCCCTCGGCTTCCCATAGAGATTTTATGGGGGATCACGTCTCTCAAGGGTAAGACTAGGTAGGCAGTTAGAGGCAGACATTGGATCTCTGCATTCCTGCACGTCCCACAGAATGTGACTGCCCGGTGACATCCCCTCTCAACCCAAAACTTCTTTTCATTGTAACTATCTACCCCTAAAACAAATGGGTACTAGATCAGACCAGTCACTCGCACCTGCGCAGTACATCCTGTCAATCACAGGTGCCAATCAAGTTGTTCCACACCCTTAGGGGAACAGCCCATTCTAGAGAAGAGATATAAACCCCAAGTCCTGGGCAGTCGCCCTTTTTCCTTCTTTTGGACGCCCTGGTCTTTTGACCGCTTCATCCTTTTAGAGCCTTTTGAGCCTCGCCTTTGCACGTGGCCTGCTCCAAACTCTTTGGAATGTAATTTCTCTTCTAATAATGGGCCCTTGAGCCATTCTCTACTGCTTGGGCCTACTTCTACTCTTTGAAATGTATTATCTTTTCGAATACACTACTTTTTCAGTACTTTACTCCGGCTTCTTGTTCAATTCCTTGCTCGAGTTGCCAAGGACCTGGATTTCGCACTGTAAAGGGCCCACTTTCCAACAACAGTTGCACAACAATGTGAATGTACTTAATGACACAGAACTGTACACATAAAAATGGCTAAATGTTAAAATTGTTATGTATATTTTACCACAATTTTTAAAAACGACCACCTTATAAAAAAAGGAATCAGCTCTGGCATTCTGATCTATTACCCAGCTCTAGAAACCGACCTGTCTGTGCTCCACAGGCCAGTCTGAAAACCACCGAAGTTCAGCGAAAGTGACAAAAATGGAAGAGTAGCTCAAGGAACAGCGCTTACAGTAGCTAGAAACCACAGGGTTAGACTATTTTAAAACCAAATCACACTCTTCTACAATCACAAAACTATTTTCATTAACTAAATACCTTTGCTTCCTCGGCCATTTTTTTCTCTTCATCCACCTCTTCAGTCTTTGCTGAATCTTCATTTTGGAGTTTTCTTCTCTTTTGTTTGGGAGCCATGAAGCCTTGGAGAAATTTCTTTATGACACTGGCTTGAAGGGCAATCACACACTCACCAAAATCCTTCAGTTTCTCTAATGAGATCACCTAAGGAATTGATTTAAAAACCAGACTGAAAGAAGGGCCAAGAGAAAGATGAAAGGGGACTATCCTTGGCTAAATTCTAATTAACCTAGACCCCAATGGGTCACATAACATTAATCTATCTGGGTTCCTAAATTCAACGGATGGCGTATGCATTTAAAAGTATAATAGCTGATTACTTCCATTTCATCAGTGGAGGGATCCAGGAGATGCTGAAACTTGCTCTACTTAAGGAAGTTAGGCCACTTGTACATTCACTCAGTAACTGAGTGCCTATTATGTGCAAACTACAGTCACAAGGCAAAGAAAAACTGAGAATGAAAATAAAAATGTTCTGACCTACTGGCTTACAACTATAAGCCAGGTAATACGCTTTATATACTTGACCTCATCTAAGCCTCACATTTTATGAATGAGGAAACAGAAGCTAAATCACTTTGATCCAAATCATGCTCTTAAATACTGAACACTACCTTCTCTGGCATGGAAGACTTGACAATTAAAAGATACCATTTTATAACCACAAAGAGAAACACAGAATGATAATAACCCAATGTTGGCAAGGAACAGGCCTGATTTTGACACAGAGTAGGCAACTGATAAATAATTGCTAAATAAACAAAAAAGTAAATGTAAATATTTAAAAACAGCAAAGTGTTTTGGGCTGAATAATTCAAAAATCATTTAAAAAACATAAAGATGTTTAAATTCTTTTCCCCAGGGAATGTACCAAGAATTAATAACCAGGCTAATTTAAAAGAAAATATTGCATATATAAGATCCACATATATAAGATGCATATATAATTTGCTATTTCAAATAGCAAAGAAATACAAACTGACAGTAGAAAATTTAAAATTCTATCAACTCCATGGGTTAGTATGTACACCAAAATGACATAAAAACTAAAAGAAATGGAAAGTGTTCATAAATTAGGGAAAATGGCAAGGGGGGATTATAGAAATCATACGACTATAACACACATGCTATAATGCATATAAATAATTTAAAAAGACCTATAAATACTGGGGGTGTCAAAAAAATGTATACAAGTGGACATGTCAGTCAGTGTTGCTCAAGCAGTAGTTAATTCACCGTAATCAGAATTGTCTGGACACTGATGGTAACCATTTTGAGCACCTCTTGTAACTGCAGAAGTCAAACGTGACTTGTATTCATCTTTCGTTATCGGTATATATTGAGTATTACAATTGTAATAGTTTTTTCCTTTCTTAAAATGTATATACATTTTTTTGGCACCCTCTGTATTATTTGGAGTTAATCTGGACTTTTATTATTTAAAATCAGTAAAAAACATTTAACAATAATGATTAACGGACAGTATTCTCCAACTGCTCTCCATTTTTGATACCTAAACCTATCTGAAATAGAACATCGGGTCTCTTGAACTGTTTCACCTATACCACTTATGGGGGTCCTCCTGAGAAATAACAGGACTATAAACGGGTCTGGAAATGGACCCATTTTAACAGCATGAGTGTTTCCCAATATAAGCCTAACTACTGAGCTGATCTGGTGTAAAAAATGCACAAAAGCAGGACACACAATCATGTTTCATACCTTAAAGCACAAGCTCCACATGGGAATAGATATTAACACTTTGTAAGCGGGCATTTTTCTCTATACGACGAGTTTACTTGTTTCCCGCAAACAATGTGTTAAATGTTATAGGACTATGGCTCCAGTACCATTTTTCATTCAACTTAACAGAAAACCTCTTTTTAAACAAAGGTTCTGAGCCAACTAAGATTTTTCTGGATACCAGCATAAGATGACAGCAGGGAAATATATGTACATAGAGAAGTTTTAGTTCCACACAGGTCTTTCAAAACAGACCCAAATGTATGATTTCTAGGATTATCTGGGGAAGTCAAGAACAATATCAGGGAACAATTGCAAATTGAGTTTCCATGAGTAACAGATTTCAAAGGGTGTTTTCATGTTCTTACCCGGGCTTCAAATTCTGATGTTTCTTCCACATAACCAAGACCCCCCTTTTGTAACCTTGTTGCAACTTCAATGAGATCACTACGAAGAAAGTTTAAGAGCTCCTGGTTGCCATCACAGGATTTCAGACCCAAATTTGGCTTCCGGGCCAGATGAATAGAATGAATAATGTCCTGGTACCTAGAAAAGTTGGGGCAAGTGGGAGGGGGAATAAAGGAATTTTGAAGATAGTCTATAAATTTCAATTCCTTGAATCACATGCTTGATTTCTATAAAACATATTTAGATCTTTTTCATCTCTCTGGTGTTTTTCAAGTCTCGCGTTTCTTGCACAGATTTTCAAATTTCTCTTATTCTAGATTCACTTTAAAAGCCCTAATTTTATTCTGTATTTGATAAATTCCAGTGTGTGTTTTAGTTCCATGAAGTGTATTGCAATTCCCAGCTCTCATTCATCATGGTGCCTGGTTTGTGTATTTTTTTTAACTTTTTTACCATTAATTTTTTGGAATTTTCTCTGTGGGAATTCTTTGAGGCCTGGTGTGAAACTGTGCTCCTCCAGAGAATGTGCCTTTTGCTTATGTCAGCTGCCAAGAGTTGCTACCAATCCAAGACTGCTTTAAGTCATCTGCCTGAAATTCTTCACAACACAGAAGATACATAATTTCAACTGAAAACCTGCACAAGGACCTTCAAGTTCATGCTTAACACTAAAAAAACCCTTTGAGGTCCAAGCAAAAAAGACTTCCATAAGACTATCTACCCTGGGTGGACCATAAACTTCACCGTTTGGTTCCTACACTACACCAAAATGAAAACTAAAGCTCAAGGGCATCTGACTACTAAGTTCCCTACTCTTTCTTAATAGTAAGGGTTTTTAATATTATTTTCCTCTGAATACAACTTCATTGTGTCCCACTGGTTTTCTTATAAAGAATTCTCCTTTCATTGCTGTCAAGATACAACATAATTTTCCTTTTATCTTTTTGGTCATCTTAAAGAATTTATCTCTAATTTTATTATAATCTGATCAGAGAATGTATCCTGAAGCTTTCTACTTTTTAAATTGTTGAGTTTATTTCTGTGGCTAAGTATGTGATAAAACTTTTACAAATGTTCAATGAATCTAACAGAAAAAACTATTTCTTTATAGCTTCCAACTGGCCTATCTTTTTGCATACTTTTTAAAAAATTCTTTTTTTAATTGAGCAATAATTGACTGCATAGCCTTTCATTTATATCCTTCATCACTTTATGTATTTTCATATAAACAGCATGTACTTTTTTATAAATTTGAACCTCAGATGGTGACACATTATCCTACTCCTTGGTCACCTCCAGAGGAGGCAACTGAAATAACCACCACCAAGAGAAATAGATAAACTGGGGCAGATTCACAAATATTAGTGTCTTGGAATAGTATATAGAAAGGAAAATGATGTGAGATCAGTTATTTAAAACATTTTTAAAAATTGATGGCTCTTTAGTGCTGAGTAAAGAGCAGAAAGTACCAAAGGCTATATACTACTTGACAGCTTTTAAAAAGTGTAAAACCAAACAAAACAAAATGAAGTGGATTTTTTTTTTAATGGTCAACAAAACCAAAGAGAAAAAATGTTTTAAGTTTTGTTTTTAATCCTGACAATCTCTAACCTTTTAATGGAAGGATTTTAATGTGCCTAACAAATACTTTAAACAGAAGGAACATTATAGGACTGTATTCCTTTGTGGTTCTATATACTTACATTTTCCCTTGTCTTTCTTAATTTGCCTAGTCACATCTGTATCAATACATCATGATTCTAAACATAATTTTAATTAATTTTACACATTAAGCGGTGGGCTAAAATCAATATGATGTACCCATTATCACTCACAAAAGCCTGGCAAAGTTGCAGAGTATGTATGTAATGGATGGTATTTTCCTTTTCTCGTCAATCAAACCTAAATTCAACCATGAAAGTATGTGGCCAGAAATTAAAGGTGGCCTTAAGGTGAAACCTTGTCCTGGCTCAATAGAAACAATGGCTGGAACAGGAAGGACACTACCAAATCTAGATGGAGTTGAAGCTAATTTTGTACACAGAACAGTTTTTGTTTTGGATTTCTGGTGTTTTAAGATGTAATTCACATAACATTAAACTCACCATATTAAAGCATTCACTTTCAATGGTTTTTATGTTGTGGAACCATCAAAACTACCTAATTCCAAAATATTTTCATCACCCCACAAAGAAATCCCATACCTATTAGCAGTCACTCCCAATTCTCCCCTTCCTCCACCCCCTAGTAACCACTAATCTACTGTCTATGGATTTGCCTATTCTGGGTGTCTCATATAAATTCAATCATACAATACGTGGTCTTTACGTCTAGCTTCTTTGACTCAGCAAAACATTTTCTAGGTTCATCCATGGTGTAGCATATGTCAGTACTTCATTCCTTTTTATGGCTGAATTTATGGATACAAACCACATTTTCTTTATCCATCCATCAGTTGATGGACATTTAGGTTGTTTTCATTTTGTGGCTATTTTGAATATGAGAGAAAACTTTGGAACACCGACTGATGTGGAACTGCATTTGCAAGTTTGCCTAACTACAAAGAGGCTCTCAGCATGGTTCGTGGCATACATTATTCAATGACTAATCCTGCTACCCTGTATATACATGGTTTAAAAGCATATTTTTCTAAATAAGCATGTTGTACCAAGAAACTACCAAGCAAAAGGAATATAAAAAGTCACAAACATTTTTTAAAATTTAAGTTTTATGGATAAGCAAAAACACAAAACAATTAAAACCTCTAATATATTTATAATATCTAATGCTGAAGAAAAGCAACATGTGAGGAGCAAGATGAAAATCCTTACCTCTTCTCTAATCGCTCCTTAAGCTGGCTTTCTCTTATTCCCTGAGGGTGAAGGCAATTTAACAACTCATCCAGTTCCTTCTGACTATCACATAAAAACCTGCAGGGGCAAAACAGAGCTGAATAATTCTGGGGGAAAAAATTACACTAAGAAAGGGATCTAGGATTGATAGTGGGAGTTGGGAGAGCAGAATCTCAAACTTGCTCACAACAGGAACTAATTTACTATTTCTATGAGGCTTAATGTTAACTTTATCATTGGACATTTGGAGCCAACATTTCTTACTCAAATATAATACGGCAAATTTTATAAAGTTAATAGGCACATTTGTCCATACACCTTCAAAGAGTAAACATATCCAAAAATAAAAGAGAAATAGTCATTACACCAAAGGTGATCATAGCTAAAGCAGTTAATGCAATCACAAAGTCCAAAGGGCCCTTTTGAAGTCTAGCTCCCTGCCTGAAAGCAGAATTGACACAAAGGAAAATGAACGGTTATGTATATAATTTTTTATTGTTTAATTAATGATGAAAATCCTAAATACTTCTATTACCAAACAGACTGAAAAGTATTTCCAATGGTGTCACATCTATCAAATATACAAGGTTACATTATGGGGGTGGGAGTGGGAAATAAAATTTCCAAACCTTAGAACAAACAAATATTTCCTCTTATCAAAAACTCAAGTGTTTTTTAAAAAGAAATGAGTTTACATGTACAAGAAATCAAAGTCACACAAAATGATTTTAATAATCACTAACTCACTGGTTTATCATTAAATACTTTCTTAACATTGAAAAGAGAAAAGAAAGAGCAACCAGATGAATGCTCACATTACCATAGGTTCTGTCCTTGTTTGGGAGTGGTGGTCTCTACAGCAATTTCTGTTGCTGGTCCATGCTGTGTGTTCACACCTACATTTTTGCCTAAGTTTGCTTTCTTACCTAAGAAAAATTTATACATTAAGTTGAATATAGTAAATATCCAATTCCTAGTTTCAAACCTAACCAGTCCACTGCACCAAATCCAACAATTAATAACAGATGCTGCCTATTAAATATATCCACATATACAACAGATGCTAACATCTCTTTAAAAATCTTACATACAGCACATTATCTGAGATATTTGCTCTCTATACAGCTGAATCGTTGTACAGTTCAAAGTTTAAGAGTTTCACGACTTAAAATGGAGAGGGATGACTAAATAACTCTTTATATCAAAGCAAATAATTTACTCCAATGTTAACACAAAAGCATCTGTGGTGACAGAGTCAATCAAAATATATAAACTACAACAAACTTACCCCTGAAAGCTTCAAATGTCAGATATGGTGAACTTTTTTGTAAACCAGTTCCTACACACTAATATATGACATTAATTATAGATAGATCTTAAGCCAATATTTGAAGTCTTACCAATACTACAATTGGTTTGGTCCTCTGTTCCCATTCTCTCCCGTGCAATACTAACACAATCTTTTTTTTTATCTTTACAGTCAGGTAATTTTGAAGAGACCCTGTCATGCTGGAACTAGAAAACATGAAGCAACAACATCTACCAGGATGCTCTAGAAGTGAAGGAATCTGGATGCCAATCTCTTCTCAGGGAGCTGTAACTGTGTAGGCCCAATTTCTAAGGTCACTAAGTTTCTGAAACACATTCAGTCTCTCATCCCATTGGAATCTCTCTGTCTGAAGATGCTGACCTCAATTTATTGCTCTCAAATGTAACTGCCCTCACCTAAGTATTTGCAAAGTCTACCAGAACTAGACTTTTCAATTAAGCATTACAATCTAACACTTAATATAACTCAACATGAAAAAGCTTTCAATTTGAAATTTGGGCTTTATATTAATTACCGTATTTAACAAAGATTTTCTGAGTTTGTAATTTGGATTACGAGTTCCTCTAAAATGAAGGAAAGCTACTTTTTAAAAAAAGATTTCTCAAAAAAAAAATAATAATCTAATATTTATTTAAGAAGCAATATTTATTCGGTTATAGAAAGTAGAGCTAGAAGGAAGCTTGTGATCATCTAAACCAGTGGTTCTCATCTGGGAGCCATGTTGCCTCAAAGAGAACATTTGGCAATGTCCAGAGACCTATTTGGTTGTCACTACTGGCATCTAGAGGGTAGAGGCCAGTGATGCTGCTAAATATCCTACAATGCATAGGACAACCCTCCACTACAAAGAATTATCTGGCTTAAAATTTCAATAAATCTGAGGTTGAGGAAACCTGATCTAACCTAACCATCTGATTTTTTTAATAAAAGAAATTTTTTTATTTCTTTCTTGCAATATTATACAGTTGACACTTGATCAACACAGAGGTCAGAGGCAGAGATGCCAAACCCATGTGTAGTAAAAAATCCACATATAACTTTTGACTAACCCAAAACTTAACTCCTCTCGGTATCCACAGGGGATTGGTCCAGGAGGCCCCTCGGGTATTAAAATCCGAGGCTGCTCAAGGGCCCTAAACTGTGTAGTCAGTCCTCCACAGCCACGGACTCCCAACTGCGGGTTGAAAACAGTTCAGGTATTTATTGAAAAAAGTGCACATATAAGTGGACCTGCACAGTTCAAACCTGTGTTGTTCAAGGGTCAATTGTATATATAAATATAGATATACTCAATGTATATATACATATACAAGAAAAGATATATACATATATATACTTAGAAAAGTACACTTCTGTATTTATTTTACCAGCTGAACACTCCCATGTAACCAGAACCCCGATCAAGAAAAAGAACATTATCCGTGCCCCTTCATGACCCCTTTCTCAGTCACTAATTTTTAGATATTTGTTGTTTTACCTCACTAGAATTTGTTAAATTAATTTAGAACCTTATCCATCTTATTTGCTATCTTGTATCACAGCACATGAAAAATTGGTAGGTAAATAAAGAGATGTTCCATAAATATTAAATAAATGAATTTTAAAAGTGGAAGAAGACATAAACTGCCTTCTTGGCCCCCTTACCTCAATTCTAGCCCTTGAGGTACCTACAGAAAGATTTCCAAGGAACAAAGTTTGAAACTACTCATATAAAATCTATTAACATCTTATTTGGGTATTAGATTTCATACAAGTAGTTTTCAAGCTCTTTGTCTTTTTACACGATGCTTGCAACAAAGCTGGTAACCAAAATGTTAGTTTCCTCCCTTCTTTCTGTAGATTCTACATCCTCCCACCCCACTCACATACATCTACCTAAGAAGACAAAGAAATTTTGCAAATGGAAACGGTGACAGAGAAGAGTCTTAATATTTACCCTACGTGAGCTGGTTAAATAACTAATAGATATACGTACTACGGGGACAGTAATCCTCATCAGGAGAGTCAGCGTGGTCTCTGCGGTGATGGTGGAATCGGTAGTCAATGCTATCGTGCACCCAGCCTTTTTCAATGAACAATCCTGGAACTTCATCAGAGAAGAGCCAGTATCTACAAATCACAAGCACATATTAGTAAGATGATACATCATGAGCACAGGATGACTTTGTTGTTTGGGAAGATGATTACAGAATATTACTGAACACTGAGAAATATATAAATTATAAAGCAAAGAATACCAAAAGTTTTAGAATTTGAGTCTTGTTTAACCTTCCGTCAGACGCAACTAATCTCACAGATTCATTGCAAACAACGATGCCACTATGAAATACGTCTTTACTGTACTAAGTCACAAAAACGACTGGCGATAGGTTATGGTAGAGGGGCAAGATATGGAAGCGATGAGTCATGATACTTAACTGTTAGATATTTGAAAATTTGTGTACATTGAATTTGTGAGATCAGTTGTGCCCGACGGAGGGTTGATATCTATAATTTTTTTTTTTTAAGATTTTATTGGGGAATTGGGGGAGGGGAACAGTGTGGGGAATTGAGGAAGGGGAACAGACAAGCTGTTGGTTCTTCAATCTTCGTTGTGGAGGGTGCCAGTCACCATCTGACTGCCCATCGGCAGCTCATGGCCTCTAAGCTCAAGGTGCTATGTTCAATCTTAGCTACAGGTGGGCATAGCCACCATCTCATGCAGGAGTCGAACCAGCAGCTTTGTTGTTAAGAGTGCACGCTCTACCCACTGAGCCATCCGGGCGGCAGCTCAGCTCAAGGTGCCGAGTTCAGTCTTAGTTGCAGGTGGGCATAGCCCACCACCGAACAGGCAGTCTTGTTGTTACACCAGCTGAGCCATCCTGCCACCTGCTGGCAGCTCAGCAACAGCTCAGCTCGGGCATAGTGTCACTGGCCCATTTGGGAATCAAACCGGCAGCCCTGTTTGCTCAGAGCTCGCACTCTTAAGCCAACTCTTAACCAACTGAGCCACTCGGCTGGCCCCTCTATAATTTTTATAACTTCTAATATTTCCCTACTTTAGGTTCCATACAATGTATGCATTTAAAATATATTATCATTTTTAAAGAACTCTTATCTGGTTTACATATCACCTATCACCATAATTTAAGCTCCACATTTGTAGTACCTTCAAGGACATGGTCATGTCTCATTTAACTTTGTAACCCTAGCATTTGGGACAGTAAATACTCAATGAATGTGATAAGCAATTCTGTTTCCAAAATCCATGAACACAGAAATTTGTCTATTCTTTATACTTTATAGACAGTTTCATAACTAGTAAAACTATAAAGGTCCTACAAGATGACAAAAATTGAGTTTAATTACCTATTATGGTTTCGATCTGTACCAATAGGAGTCCTACGCATGACGAGTTTAGCCTTGGCAATTCCCTCCTGGAATGCCTTCTCAGCAGCTGCTTTGTGTTTTCGTATTCGTTCTTCTTCAGCTTCGCGTTCTAGTTTCACTGTTAAAGATAAAAAGAATCAACTAGATTTTTTTTTTCTAGTAAATTCCACTCTTACAACCTAAATAAGATACGAAGTGAAAAGTGCCTGGTAAAAAGTAGATTTTCATCAAACCTTAGTTTCTTTCTCCTAATTCCAATCTGTTATAAGAAATAGCATGTAAAGACAGCCATCTCTATCTGGTCCTTCAATGCACTTTGAATTTTGGTGACATCTCAGCCATCAACTCAATACAAAATCTTTTTTCTCCAAAATATAATTTATTAATTTTAATAATTAAATTAAATTTATTTTATTAATAATTAATTTTAAATGTAACTTTAAACAGTCCTTAAATGGAATTAATTGAAACATGACAGGACTAGTCATAGGATCCTCAAAATGATCAGGATGAATAAAGCTAGAATAGCTATTTCAAAATACAACAAATTTCAGCCTTGTGAAATTTGATAGTAATTCAGCTTATTAGCCTCGGTGACAAGAATAAGAACTAAGAAAACAAGGGCAGGGAAGCACTTGTGGATAATAACAATAATTGCATATTGAATACTATTTTTTTAGTTGTTCAGCAAGTTACTATTGTCAATGGTATAAAAAAAGTTTAATCAATTTATTTCTGATCATTCGTTATATGAGTTTATTCTATTCAAATAGAAATTTCCCTCAACAAAAGCCCAATTAAATATCTACAATATGGGAATCTGGAAAATTTGTCAGTCTAATGATGTTATTTTTAAAAAGTTAAGACAAATCTCATTTATTTAAACCCAACCTAGCAGTGTTACCTTTAATAAACAGTTTTCTAGCCTGAATGAAACTACATTCCCAACAATAATTTCAGTAGAGGTTTGTACACAAATGTAAATGATAAACAGTAATGGTCAAATCACAATAAAGGAAAAGCTTCTTCTCCTGCAACTACAGACAAACAAAAACTAATCTAGGGCAAATAGTCAAAAGAAAACCAAATTTAGTGTCAGAGGTTACAACACTGAACTAGATGAAAGAACTGAACTCTAATTCAAATACTGCCCTTGGCAAAATATTAATATTCTTTGTCCCCTGTTTCTCTGTATCAATGATAGACTATCATCTGCCTCACTTTTCTCCTATGATAAGATAAATATAACACAGAGTAACACTTCGGAAACTCAAGAAGAAATTGTTTCGGGTAAAACACAGCTGAAGTGTGACATAAACAACATTAATCCGTAATGCAATTATATATACTGTCTTCCAAATTGTAAAGTACATATACATACATACTCACACACGGTGTGCACATATATGTAAAAACATTTCAATGGCCATTAAGTAGTATAACCTAAAATCTTTTAATAGAGATATTACATTACATATTTTCTAATGAAAGAACTACTGAAGTAAAGTTGTTTGACTTAACCTAAAATCTGTCACACATAATTTAAGACTATTTCTAGGTATCCGTCTAATCATTAGTATCCAACTTTGACAAATAAATGGTTTTTACCATCTTCATTTCATAAGCTGGAAACTTTCATAAGGCTGGAAACTATACCAGTGATCAACATAGTTTAGTCTTAAAAACAAGAAAAACTAATATACTTAGTAGGTTTAATGTAGGTAATAGCAATTCTGAAACTAATTTTGTATACACTGAAGGCTGATCAAGTAAGTAAATGATATTGATGGGGGCCAGGGCTCTTATGCTGTGAGAAGGGAGACATAAATATAGAACGAGGAATAGCAAAGCAGAGCCCTTGGGTGTCAAACTTTATTTGAAATAAATTTAACAGAAGTTCAAAACTTATACTCTTAAAAACTACAAAACGTTGTTGAAAGAAATTGAAGATCTAAATAAATGGAAAACCTCATATTCATGGATCAGAAGACAAAATATCATTAAGATGGCAATAGAGCTATTAGATCCATAGATCCCAAAACTGATTTATAGATTCAAAACAACCTCTAACAGAATCCCAGCTGGCTTCTTTGTAGAAATTAACAAGCTAATCCTAAAATGACTGTGGAACCACAATGGACCCAGAACACTCAAAACATCTTGATAAAAACAAGTCAGAGGATTCATACTTCCCCACTTCAAAAATTATTACAAACCCACAGTAATCAAAACACTGTAATGTTGGTTTAAGGACAGATATATAGATCAATGGAATAGAATTGAGAGTCCAGAAATAGCTTAATATGTCAACAGTTAAATGATTTTTGACAAGATGATTCAATGGGGAAAGAAAATTTTTTCAACAAATGATACGGGGACATCACTGGATAGTCACATGAGAAAGAATGAAGTTGGACCCTTACCTCATACCATATATAAAAATTCACTCAAATGAATCAAAGATATAAAGGTAAGAGCTAAAACTTTAAGACTTTTAGAAGAAAACACTTGGGTAAATCTTCATGACCTTGGATTTGGCAATGGATTCCTAGATAACACCAAAACAAGCAACCAAAGAAAAAAATAGATAAATTAGACTTCAAAATTTTTTAATTTTGTGCAATGGACGCAAAGAAAGTAAAAAGACAATGCATAAAATCAGGTGAAAATACACGCGAACCATATATCTGATAGGAAAGGGATTTGTATCTAGAATATATAAAAAACTCATACAACTCAATAATAAAAAAAAGACAAATAATCCCATTTGAAAATGGACAAAATATCTGAATTAACATTCTTCCAAAGAAGATATACAGATGACCAACAGGCATATGAAAAAATGTTCAACATCATCAGTCATCAAGGAAATGCCTATCAAAACCACAGTGAGATACCAATTCACTACACTAGGATGGTTATAATCCAGTTCCTATAATAACATGCGTTGGTGAAGATGCAGACAAGTGGCAAAATCAGAACCCTCATACACTGCTCATACGAATGTAAAATTGTGCAGCCACTTTGAAAAACATTCTGGCAATTCCTCAAACAGTTAAAGTTACCGTAAGACCCAGCAATTACTTTCTTAGGTATATACCCAAAAGAAATGAAAAGATGTCCACACAAAAACTTGTACACCGGGCCGGCCAAGTGGCTCAGTTGGTTAAGAGTTGGCTATGAGTGTGAGCTCTGAGCAAACAGGGCCGCCCGTTCGATTCCCACATGGGCCAGTGACACTGCGCCCAAGCTGAGCTGTTGCTGAGCTGCTAACAGGTGGCAGGATGGCTCAGTTGATGTAACAACAAAATTGCCTGTTTGATGGTGGGCTACGCCCACCCGCAACTAAGACTGAACATGGCACCTTGAGCTGAGCTGCCGCCCGGATGGCTCAGTGGATAGAGTATGTGCTGTTAACAACAAGGCTGCTGGTTCGACTCCTGCATGGGATGGTGGCTACGCCTGCCCACAACTAAGATTGAACACAGCACCTTGAGTTTAGAGGCCACAAGCTGCTGACGGGCAGCCAGATAGCGACTGGCGCCCTCCATGACAAAGACTGAAGAACAACAACTTGGCTGGTCCTTCCCCAATTCCCCAACACTGTACCCCTCCCCCGATTCCCCAATAAAATCTTTAAAAAAAAAACTTGAACACCAATGCTTATAGCAATATTATTAATAATGGACAAAAAGGTAGAAACAAACCAAATGTCCATCAACTGAAAAATGGATAAAACAAAATGTGGTATATCCAAACAATGGAATAGTATTCTGCTATTAAAAGGAATGAAGTACTACTGAAACATGCTACAATATGGATGAACCCCTGAAAACATTATAAGTGAAGGAAGCCAGTCACAAAAGACCACATATTTATTATATGATTCCATTTATATATGTTGGGACAGGCAAATCTCTAGTGACAGTAGTAAACTGGTAGTTGCTGAGGGCTGGGGAGGTTGGGAGGGTGGGTGATCATAGCCAAAGGGTATGGACTTTCTTTTTGAGGTGATGAAAATGTTGTAAAATTTGTGGTGAAGGTTGTACATTATCTGTGAATTGTTTTAAATGAATTGTACATTATAAATGAATTGCACCGCATATGAATTATTTCTTAATAAAGCTGTTTATTTGAAAGTTCAGATTTGATGGGGCTACCAACAAAGCCTCAAATTTTTATGTTCTTACATCTTAATAAAAAAAGATTAATACAGGGGTGACCAGTTAGCCAGTTGGTTAGAGTGTGGTGCTGATGGCACCAAGGTTGCCGGTTCAGTCCCCGCATGGGCCACTGTGGGCTGCGCCCTCCTTAGGAGAATCAACTATGCCATTGTAGCATGAAAGCAATGTGTAACCAATGACCATGGCTGTTCCCCAATTAAAAAATAAGATTAATACAGATTAATATCTAAGTTGGCAACTGTGCTGACAGCTTCAAATACCTTGTACGTCAATTGTTACAACAATCTTAAGCATATGAGGAAACTGAGACATGGATAAGTAACTTGCCCAAAGGAACACAGCTAAGTCAGAGGTGGGGGTTTGAACTCTTTATCAGCAATTCCCAAATCATATATTATTTCCACTATGCCTATTTGTAGATTTGGTACAAACCAGAAAACCCAGAAAAGATGTTGACACATCACCTTAATCTAAGCCAAACTATCATTAACTGCCAAATCAGGCTGAACATTCCTGCTAGAATACTGCATACACAGTAGGGCCTGGGTTATTACATACAGAAATAACTAAATAGTTATGACAAACAGACTCTACCATGACCTCAGTAACTTCTTCACTTTTACTACCTCCTAAAGGGCTTCTTCGCCTTTTCTCTCAACACAAGTTTTTACCTTTCATTTCTCTCTCCTGGATTTCCCGCTCCTTCTTAGCCTGAATGGCAAGCAGCCGTCTGCTTTTCACAGCACTAATCATGTCTTCAGCTTCCATATCTACTTGGGGCTCAAACTTCACGTCTTTTTTCCTATCAGTTTTGCATAACCCATTCTCCTCTTTTCCATTTTCTTTATTTCTGGCTTCCATTTCTTTCCGTTTCTGTTTCTCTGCTCTCTTTTTATCATTTTCTTCCTTCAAAACAGCAAGCCGTTCCTTCCACAACTCTGCAGACATCTGCTGTCTGGTTTCCATGTGGTCTTGCACCGAGTATGTCATGAGAATCCGGTGGCAGAGTGCTGTCAAGATCTGCAGCTTCTCTTCTGATGTTAGCTCAAAAAATTCAGAGGTTTCCAACTTCTCAAGGAACTCATCTTGTACCTCATTGTCTTCAAATGGTGCTGAATCTTTATTGTCATCTGTGTCTGAGCCCTCACTTTCCTCCTGAACATCAGATTTACGCAAGCAGAGCCGCACCAGCTCTGACACAGAATGCAGAGTCAGAGGGATTTCCGACAGCTTCATTCCCAACTCACCGTAATCTTCTGCTATTTCATCTTGTAGTAAGGTCTGTAAGAGGATGACCAACACTCTATTCAGGTATAAAAAGCCACCCTTTTCTGCACTCAAGGCCTCCATAAGGGACACAGCGGTAATAGGATACTGAGCATCTGGTAAGAGGAGCCCAGAGTAACAGCTCAGGAATTCCACCACCATGGCCACGTCCCCAAAGAGTGTGTTGGGCAGCCCTTCGGGGGTGTCCACCAATCTAAACGTTGGAAGGTTCTTGCCAGTTAACTCTTGGTCCTCATACCGCTTCTGTTTTTCTAGTTTCTCGAGCATTTCTTTCTCTCTCCGCTCTTTGGCTTTCTCCTTCAACTTTTCTTTCAGTTCCTCTCGTTTCTTTTTCAAGTATTCTTTGCGTTGTTCTTCAGACATAGAGGCCCACCTTTTTTTGTGCTCTAGAAGCTCAAAGCGCTTTTGAACAATACTTCGCAATTCTTCGGGGAGACGAGCTCTATCTTCACTAGACAGAAGACGAGCTGTTTTGGAAATAACACAGGACAGGGCACTCTTCTTGTCCTCCCTGTCTTTGTTCTCTTTGTAGTAGGCGATAAGGTGTAGGGCAGCAGGAGGCAGATGTTTATGAGGTTTACTAGAGGACCTGGGTGTACCCCCAGAATTCCGAGGGGCTCGTGTCATCTTCTGAGTGCCTTTGGCCATATCCAACAAAGTCATCTGCTTCATTTTGGTTTTAGGAGTCTTCAGGCCTTTTTTTGGCGATTTGGAATTCCCTGTGGATTTCTGTCCATTCAGGATGCCTTTGCTTCTGCCCTTTGCTTTCAAAGGTTTGTCACTGTGCTTCCCTGGTTTCTTGGTAGGTGGGCCTTTCTTAGGAATGTGAAAGTTACCATGTAGCTTGTTGGGTGACATCATCTTCATCACTTCTTCCAGATGCTCTTCTGGAGATTTGGAATTCTTTGAGTTCTTTACTTTGAGTGGCGAGCCATTCAAGGATTTCTTCAAGTGTACATGACACCATAACTTAGGATTTAGTGGCGAACTCAGAGAAGAGTTGTCCGTCTTGGATTTCTTTGAGGGCTTCCTGTCTGGGGATCCAGTATTTTTCCTCTTCGTAGAAGGGTTGAGAGTCATGTACTAGAATTTAAGAACAGGAGCAAAATTAATTTTTAAAACAATTTAAAGAAGCAACATTTAAGCATCCTAAAGACCCTCTTTCCACTATTCAACTACATATTCATTTCTCTTCATAGACATTATGTCCCTGAAAAAACAAAGACATGAATGTCAGCTAATATTTTAGCTACATCAACACAAAATACTCTCAATACCCAGACTTAAAAATCTATACTCTAATATTAGACATTTTTGCTATGCAACTAGCTTTCTGTTTACATATATACAGATTAGATTCTTAGATACTTTAATGAACTATGAACCCTCTCAGAAACAACATATAAAAACTATGCATACAATTTCAGAATTCATCCACAGATCTCAGATTAAGGATGTCTTATCTAGATAATGGCAACATGTGAGAAATTTCAAAAGTACTGCTCTTGAGACGGAACTGGATTTTTATCCTTTAAGCATTTGTTCCAACTGGGGTATTCTATGCTTTTAAGGAGAAAGTTTACTGTGCTTACTGTATAAGCATTTTTGTCTAAATTCAGAAGTATGTTTTCTTATTAAAAGTATCAGTGAGTATACTAACAACAACAAAAACACCGCTCACAAATAAAAAGCCCTCGTGACCCTGGCCTCCTCGTTCTCCAACTCCCTTTTGTCCTCTTCCCATACCTCGAGAACTCATTCCCACGAATACTTTATTAGCTATAAGCCCTCTAAATTCTCAATTTCATAATACCCTTTGATCATCCCCTCACATCTTTCTAATTCACTCCCTCTAGAATCCCAACTCTGCAATCCTTTAATCCCACCAGGACTTTAAATCTCTTAATTCTATCACATTTTCACCATGCTCACTTCCTTATCCTTCTTAACCAGATTAAATTCCAGTCAATAATTATAATCAATCTTGCATAAAGCTACAGTTCCCTTGTTTCCTTTGCTCTTATATCTAGTTACTCCTGGCCTATACATGTTCAGCTTAAACATGACTAGAATAAAAGATACAATGACTGTGTAGTCTTATTTAAATTCATAACCAGGTACCTCAAATAGGTCCAGAATGTCACCCAGTCATCACAGTATTCCCTTCATCCATTCACTTTCCCACTTCCCCAGACACACACTTCGGTCTCTCCAAACCTTTACCTTATCCCCATCATACAGAATAGGTTAGAACCAGTCAACTTGTCATGATACCACTGTTTCTGTTTAAATGTATATTTTAAAAAAACAAAACCAAAAAACACTTGATTTCCATACTTTGAAGAATATAATTATTGGCAGGTAGAACACAAATTAAATAATCACTAGCAATGAAAAAGTACAGCCAATTTCAAAAGAAGTTTTGTTTCAAGTGATTAGAAGGAAGACTAGATTACCTCTAGAATACTCAATTCTAGAAAACCAGGTTTTTGAGTGGAAGGAACTAACTTGATAGGAGCAACATGTGAAGAAGCAGTCTAGAGGCAGTGTGTAAGACAGGTTACTGTGAAATGAGACTATCAAATATGAAATTATGAACCCCTTTTAAAAAGCTATAGGGAAATGGCTATGGTGAAATAAACCCCAGAGATGATACAGAAAAACACCTATGTTCTTGTTTGGAGTAAACAAAGAGGTATAGTAAAATTTAATAAGCTGTACTACAATGCCAAATGAGATTTAAACCTAAGGATATAATCAGAGAAACAAACTCACAGAACCAAGGCAGCACAAGAGGTATAAATAATATGGTCTACAATGAATATGTGGGCTTATATTTAACAAATCCTTTTTCTGGCTAAGTTCTCCAACTTTAAAAGTCAATCCGCCTTTTAAGAAGTACAGGCAACTGCAGGTTATTGTTCCTCTAGCTGGCTGTTTTTGTTGCCTAACTAAACTGGGTTCCTCAATTAACATCATCAGCATGGGCTGACGAGTTATTAGTTTACAAAATATAAACATTATCTATCAGTGTCTCAGGGGATACTTTCCTGCAGAATTTCCCAGTTCTAGTTCCCAAGAAATAAATTTCAACAAGTTAAAAAGAATAAGCAAAGATAACTTATATAAGATCCCACTCTTCTTGTGGACAGTAAAGAGAACCATATTTCAAGACGATTCTAAAAATCAGAGTAAGACCCAACACTACCCTGGCAGAAATTAAAGACAAAAATGTACTTCCCAAGAATTAACTAACCAGCCCTGGAAAATCTTCAGAGTACAGACAGAACAGAATGAAACATTTTCTAATGCTTAGGATAACAGGTTATACTTAAGTCAGTCTAAAATGAAATTTATCACTAAAAAGGAGACTAATTTGAGACTATCTTTCATTTTTACCATTTTAGATGTTTTAATAGTCTATTAAACTGGGCCACTTAATTTACTGATTATATTTCTTTCTATTTAAAAAGTAATTCAAATTTAACATAAGTTTCCTTTAATTTCTTCTACTTAGAAGCACTGTGTTTTGCAGAAATGATGCAAGAAAGAGCTGGGATGGCTTAACCATGAAAAAGGGTCTTATAAGGTGTGTTTCTGTTACTTATAAGGTGTGGTTTTTGCCAAGCCACACCATATAACTTTTTTTCTCTTAAAAATGAAAGAAATTAACTCACCCAACCCCCTCCCAACAGGCCAGCTCCCAGCGTGAGCAGTCCTTCAGTAACTGGATCATCTCAGCATAGGGCATGCTGGGCAGTCACAGCCAAATGGGAGCCAGCATGGCTGGACTCAGGGGGATCTGAAAAAGTATAAAACCACTTATGTGCTAAGGGTCTCCCCTACCCCCTGTTCAGCATAAGTAATCTACTAGAGTAGGGAGGGAGAAAAGAATGGACATATGGATTAGCACTTCACGGTTTTTGGCAAAAGCCCTTCCTAGTTGCTAAACAAAAAATAATAATTATCTGTCTCAGCAACATGAGAGGTTATAAGAAAAATAGCATACGAGTATACAGTTCTATACTTGTTCCCTGTCACCCGCAATAAGCCACCACTACCACAAATAAGGAAATCTAATAAATAAGAAAAATGAAGAAACTTTATTTATAGCAGCCCATTTAGATGCTAAATTTAACTTGACAGTGCCAGCAAGAAGCCTAAATTAGAAAACTCTGGCTATCTATATTCTGATTCTTTCACTCTTCTCATTCACCCAAGGAACCATGTTAGAAGTTTCAAGGCAACATTCACATAGTGGGTTTGTCTCAACCTAGATGCCTTTATCAGCAAACTTGTGAAATGTGTTACTATAAAATATTTTAAGTGCTTTGAAAATTAATATAACTTATTTTTAAAAATATTTCTGTTCTAGTCTCAAATTCATAAACAAATTTCGAGAGCCAAACTTTTAAAAAAAATCTTAGAGCTATGAAAAGTTATTTGAAACATCAGTTGAGACATAAGAAACAGCTTTTAAAATGTAATAATTATCACTATAATGACACAAAATTACATCACATGCCTCTGATATAACTCACTGAGAACACAACATCATTTCTGTGGTATTTCTATTAAAAATTCATAGCCTAAATCTAATCATGAGAAAATAAACCCAAATTGAGGAGCACTATGCAAACTGGCTTGTATTCTTTAAAAATGTCAAGGTTTTTAAAAGACAAAGAAAAGCTGAGAGATTATTCCATATTAGAGGATCCTCAAGAGACATAAATAAATGTAATATATAAAACTACACTGGATCCTATTAAAACCAAAACAAAATTTTTTTGGCTAAAAGGATGTTATGGGGATAAATGGCAAAATTTGAGTAAGAACTATAGATCAGATAATAGTAGTTTTAATGTTAATTTACTGATTTTGATAATTGTACTACATAGTTATATTAGAAAATATGTCTTTAGAAAACACATATTCAAGTATTTTGTAAAAGAGCATCGTAGCTTATAACCTAGTCTCAAACATCTCAGGAAAAAAAGACTGGGCATGTGAGTAAAGACAGAAAATAATAAAATAAATGTGGTAAATGTTAACATTTAAGAGATCTACTTGAATCTCCTAAAATCTACTTAAAGGGAAATTCTTTATAGTATTTTGTCAACTTTTCTATATAAAGTTATTTCAAGATACCATGTTTTTAAAATGTATTAAGAACCATATTAAATCATTCCAAATTATTTCAGGATTCCAAATATCTCAAAAAGTATTATTTTCTTGTTATGTCTATCCAAAAGTTTCCCCACTAGGATATACCAGTCCAAATTAAGAGTTCAAACATTATGGACAGAATAACACTAGAGCTAAATGTATTACAAAAGGGAAATGAGCTAAGATGCTGATTTCATCTTACATAACAGCTATCCTATTACCCAATTGCCTTGTAAATCATTCCTCCAAGTCTTTAGGCCTACAAAAAAAAATGTTATCCTTAAACTCAACTGTCAGTTCCATTTTTCTGGAGAACAGAACTTCTTCAAGAAATGAATTCACTAGCCACAAATCTACTATACCTATGCTAAACATCACAGGATATAAAATGAGTGAGATAGTACTTGTTCTCAAGTAATTCATATTCTAGTGTTTAAGACTACAAACACATCCTCATCATCATACTAGGTCCTCCTCAGATAACAGTTCAAAATTCTATACCTCTAAATAATTGTCCTTTCTCCCACCTAAGCTTTCCCTATCAGTCCTTTCCTAAAACTATTACTCAGAATTTGCTTCCTCTCTCCAGGCCTCATCTCTCTAAATAGTAGTTGTATTCAGCAGCCTCCTAAACTCTACAAAAACCAAAGAGAAGACAAAGAGAGAAAAAGAATGTTTTAACCTATTGCTTTTGGGATAGGTGGATTATATGCAATCAAAACTCTAATTTTCAATGAATATTTAAAATTTAATTTAGAGGAGGAAAGAATCTAAAGCACTGTTCTATGGTCTATTTATCTATACCTTTACTATATTCTGTCCTGTCTGAGTCGCCAAGAGGCCGTCAAGAAAACTGATTATACAAAAAGGAAAAACAACTTTTATGCAAAACTCAGGAGACAAAATCAGTGTAATATCAAATAATATTGGGAATAAGAAATATTGTTTAAGGTAGAAAAAGTATATAAAAGCTAAGTATATGCCCTTAATTTTGTAGACTAGTATTTTACATGATTACTAGGTAGAATCACTGTGTTCTTATAGTTTAGTCTATACAAGCTTGCACTTTCAAGCCTCAAACTAAATTTTCAGAGTAGCAAATGTTTTCAGAAATTGCTTTTCAAGATATAAGTTCCTCAAATTCTACTCTCTGACTCCTACAAAGTATGGATCAGTTTTATTTTAATAAACTCCAAAGACCTTTTAACCATAAACACTCAGTCTTTTAGTTATAGAAACATACTTGAACACTATACTAAAATATATTGAAAGACAGCTATAGGGCCGGCTGAGTGGTGCGTTCGTTAAGTGCTGGCTTGGGACGCCAGCTCTGAGCAGCAGGGCCCCAGTTCGGATCCCACATGTGGGCCAGTGACACTGCCCTCTACAGCTAAGATGGTGAACAACAGCTCAACCTGGAGCTGGGCTGCCATGAGTTGGCGACAGCGTAGGCTGCAGCCCCTGCTACAGTGGGCTGCCATAAGCTACCGTGTGTGACCAGCAGCTGGCTGCCAGTGTGAGCTGCCAAGAGCCGCCGTGAGCAGCCGTCCAGAGGCCGGCGACCAATCTGCCTGGCCCGGGAAGAGCACAATGATGGTGCCAACTTGGGCCAGTGAAGCAACATCCCCCACAACTAGGCTGAAGAACAAAACGACAGCAACTTGTCTGTTCCCCTTCCCCCGATTCCCCAGCGCTGTTCCCCTCCCCCAATTACCCAATAAAAAAAAATCTTTGGGAAAAAAAAAAGTAATCTTAAGTTAAAACCAGGAAAAGCTGTATCAGTTCTAAAACTACAGCAATGAAATGACAATGAATCAAAATTTCCCCTCAGTAAATGAAAATATTAAGGAAAAAATTTATTTACTATATTTACATGGAAAATTTAGTCCTGATCTAGAAAAAGCCAATTAATTCCTGAATTTTTCTTTTTATGCAAACAATAAAAATTTAAAGAGCATACTGCTTGATCATGGTGGTCTCAAATAAGAAAACATGCTAAATGCTAAACTATGACTGGAGGTCTTTATCAATCTTTGGAGAAATAAAATTATTTCTCAACATATTTTTGTCATAAAAAATTCAACGTAAAGGGCTGGTCAAGTGGCGCGTTGTTTAAGAGTTGCCTTGGGACTCCAGCTCTGAGCAGCAGAGCCGGGTTCGGATCCCACATTAAGGCCAGTGACACTGCCCTCAACAGCCAAGATGGTGAACAATAGCTCATCCTGGAGCTGGGCTGCCGTGAGTCACTGGCGAAGGCGTAGGCTGCAGCCCCTGCTGCAGTGGGCTGCCATAAGCTACGGTGAGTGGCTGGCAGCCAGCATGAGCTTCCAAGAGCTGCCGTGAGCGGCGGGCAACCGATCTGCCTCGCCTGGGAAGAGCGCAATGATAATACCAACATGGGCCAGTGAAGCGACGTCCTCTACAATTAGACTGAAGAACAAAAGGACAGCCACTTGTCTGTTCCCCTCCCCCCCATTCTCCAATTAAAAAAAAAAAAAA
>NW_017731457.1:1877201-1881916 GCF_001890085.2 Hipposideros armiger | reverse complement strand
CCAATTCCCCAGCACTGTTCCCATCCCCCCAATTCCCCAATAAAAATCTTAAAAAAAAAAAAAATTTTACACACTGGTATATGAATACCTGAAAGTAATATGCCACATTTTATGAAATCTGAGATGTTATTAATGAAAAACATTATTTTATGCACCACTTAAGGAAAAAAATTCTTGGGGCCAGCTGAGTGGCTCAGTTGGTTAAGAGTTGGCTTAAGAGCACGAGCTCTGAGCAACAGGGCCACCGGTTCGATTCCCACAGGGGCCAGTGATGCTGAGCTGCGGCTGAGCTGCCAACAGGTGGCAGGATGGCTCAGCCGGTTTAACAACAAGATTGCCTGTTCGATGGTGGGCTACACCCACCCACAACTAACACTGAACTCAGCACCTTGAGCTGAGCTGCCGCCCAGATTGCTCAGTAGATAGGGCGTGCGCTCTTAACAACAAGGCTGCTGGGCTCGACTTCCGCATGGGATGGTGGCTATGCCCACCCGCAACTAAGATTGTAACACAGCATCTTGAGCTTAGAGGCCACGAGCTGCTGACGGGAAGCCAGATGGCGACTGGCGCCCTCCACAACGAAGACTGAAAACAACAACTTGGCTGGTCCCCTTCCCCAATTCCCCAACAATGTTCCCCTCCCCAATTCCCAAATAAAATCTTTAAAAAAAAAGAAAAGAAAAAAATTCTTGCCAATTGACTTTAAGATATATGCTGATTCTTGATGTATTAAAAAATATGAAAGATAAACATCTTAAATTCAATAAAACACAGTACTAAGTTGTTTCAATAATGTTTACTATTATTTTAGATTATTAGCTCCACAGAGTCCTTAAAAAAGCACTGATTAGTGTTGACTCAGTTTCTGAATGTAACTACATTACAAATTGCTCTACTTTTGACTGGGAAGAGCTATCACCTCAGAAGTCTGTAACTGCTGGGAATAGATCGTTATTTTTCAAACTAACTGAGTTTGAAGCTCAAATGTAAATTACTCTTAACCCTAATAATCCCTATTAAAAGGGAAAAAGCATGTAATCTCCTAAGAAAGAAAATACAATTTAACTTAAAATCATGATTACTGGGCCGGCCAAGTGGTGCGTTGGTTAAGGGCTGGCTTGGGACGCCAGCTCTGAGCAGCAGGGCCCCGGTTCAGAACCCACATGAGGGCCAGTGACACTGCCGCTACAGCTAAGATGGTGAACAACAGCTCAACCTGGAGCTGGACTGCCGTGAGTCGCCCGGACAGCGTAGGCTGCAGCCCCTGCTGCAGTGAGCTGCCATAAGCTACCGTGTGTGGTCAGCAGTCCACGTGAGCGGCTGGCAGCCGGTGTGAGCTGCCAAGAGCCGCTGTGAGCGGCCGGTGACCGATCTGTCTCACCCGGGAAGAGCACAATGATAATACCAACATGGGCCAGTGAAGTGACGTCCTCCACAACTAGACTGAAGAACAAAAGGACAGCAACTTGTCTNATATATATATATATATATATATATCTCAACATAAAATAATTAAGGTAATTTAGTTATGTGACTCAAGATAGCCTTAGTTTTTCACAATTAAAAAGGGGGGAAATAAGAAATCCTGGAACTCTGACTTAGTTTTAATGGATCAATAGCCCTCTTCTGGTTCCATTCTGGCCCAGAGACCAAGATGAAAATATCAGTATGCAAATATTTACCAACAAAAAACGCATAAATACTCTCACAACCCACATAAAAAAATCTTATTGGAGAAACCTTGAGATGGACAAGACAATCAGAAATCTGAGGCCAATGTCTTCTTGGCTTTTGTCATTTACTTTCTATTGCTTCTCATTAGACTGGCCTTCATTTCCCAACCTGGAAAGTAAAATGTTAACAAACACCATACAACTTCATAATTATATTTTGAAGATCAAATAAGACAAACAAAAAAAATGTTCTCAAGAGGGAAATGCCAGATTTCCTACTAACCTGTGAAAATAATACTCATTCCAAGTCCTTCTGAAGGCTGCCAGTATATTTTACCATCTTTTCTGATATACATAATCAGTTTTTATTTTTAAGAATCAATTTGCAAAATATTTTTTGTATTTATACCATACCTCTTTCCAAGTATGATCTGAGGCAAAAAAGCACATATACATAGTTTTTTTTTAAATAATGCAACCCAAAAATAAATCGAATTAGGGAAGATAGGTCAATGTGGCCTCCCCACAACACAACCTACATGAGACATATCTGAAAAATTCTGAATTCATTATCTGATGTTAGAGTTCAAAATCTGCTATAAATCTAATCTTATTGGAGCCAACTGAAAAAATAAACTCGATGAGATAATAAATAAATTAGATGAGAAAATAAACTCATCTAATCGTGTTCTATCCTGCTGTTCAAAAATTAATAGTGACCTTACCTTGTATGGATCAAGTAAAAAGTCACTGAACTTGCTAGGCAGGGAATATTTCTTCACCAACTCATCTTCTACCACCCAAGGTGCATTTTCACCAGTGCCAGCCCGTAAGGCGTTATGTCGTATAAAGTATCGAAGTATCTCCTTATTTGGTGGGCGTTCTGTACGAATCAAGCTGTCTGCTGGCACATTACTGATGATCTAGGTTAACAAATATAAATAACTCATCACCGGGGTAAAAAGAAATTAACCAATGAGAACAAAGATTTATGTTCTCTCCAGAAAAAAATCACAATTCCATCTATAAAATAGGGCTATAAACAAGATGGAAGAAAAAGAATAATTTTCAGAAACAGAATGTTCATTTAAAGATATCCTTAGGCAATTTGTCAATATGTATCCAAGTCCTAAAATGTGTACATCCATTGAACCAGCAATTTCTCTTGTTAAAATTTAGAAATGGACAGTCATCAACTTCTTATAAAAGCAAAAAAAAAGAAAGGGTGGGACTATATAAAGGCACAATAAAGGATTCATTTAAAAATTAAAATACATCAATTTAATGGATACCATGTGCAGCCATGGGGGAAAGAAATGTCTTAATCAGAACAAAGTATAAGAATCATCTAGGGTGCTATTAAAATGCAAATGCCTAGGCCTCACCCCACACTTACTGAATCAGAAGAATCTCTGGCAGGAGAGCCTGGGAATCTACGTTTTGTTTTGCTTTCTGTTGTTTTTTTTTTTTTAAGAAAGGTGTTATTTTATTTTACAGAAACTATAAGTACATTTGACTAACATCATATAAGAAAAAACAGAAATAGACCTTGAATCCTGTTTTTAAAATGCTGCTATTAAGTGTGCTTCCTCCATCACACCACCCTTCTTTCCTTTCTTCCCCCATCAAAACTAAAGATACTTTTCATAGGAAAAAGAAAACCCAAAACTTTATGAACAATAAAATCATTTGTATAGGTCATAATTTATTTGGCTAAGGCTTCTTCGGTGTTAGCTCAAAGGCATTCTGTCACAAACACAAGGCTGCACCTGGTGTGATACTTGCCACCAGGAGCTTCCAGATCAGGTCACATTTTGTTTTTGGAAGTAGGATGGGAATCTGCGTTTTTAATAAGCTCCCCAGTGACTATTATATACACTACAACCTAGGAATATTGTTTTGGAAGAAAATGTAATGACAATACAGATGCTTACCATACAGTAAATGAAAAAAGCAAGCAACAAAAGAGTATGTACAGAATATTCCTACTTTTAAAAGTCATTTAAAAGCTAACTACCATTAACCACGTCTATATTCACCAATTATCATCTGAGTATGATATTAGAAATATCAAAAAAAAAAGAAATATCTTTATTATTTGCATTTTCTATCTTTCTATAAACTTCCTAATACATGTGAAACAAAACAATTTATACTCATCAATAAGAACACAAATGATAACCAGGGAAGTGGTTGAGATTCCCGAACAATGTTTCAATGAGCTACCTTGCTGAACAGGAGGTAAGAAACTTAGCGAAAAACTGTATTTAACATCACATTTTCAAATACAAAGAAGTCCTAACAATCCAGCTATGTCTTGAGATCACTATCTATACAACAAATGAGTCAAAATAGAATAGAACTTGTCAACATTCTGAGGTCGGAAAAAAACAACACTCTAAAAGAGGCAAAAAATATGGGCTGTAATCCTTCCCAATCTCATTTACTAAATTAGGAACTTTGACAGAATTAGTACATTTCTCAGGCTTTAGCTGTTTCTTCTATAAAACAGTTAAAAATGAAGAAAAATGTGCAGCGGGCCAGCCGAGTGGTGCGCTGGTTAAGAGTTGGCTTGGGACACCAGCTCTGAGCAGCGGAGCCCTGGTTTGGATCCCACGTGAGGGTCAGTGACGCTGCGCCCTCTATAGCTAAGATGGTGAACAACAGCTCGAAATCGAACTGGGCTGCCGTGAGTCGCCAGCAACAGCATAGGCTACTGCCATAAGCTATCATGAGTGGCTGGCAGCCAGCATGAGCTGCCGTGAGCCACCATCCAATGGCCCGCGACCGACTGCCTCACTCGGGAAGAGCGCAATGATAATACCAACATGGGCCAGTGAAGCAACATCATCCTCAACTAGACTGAAGAACAAAAGGACAGCAACTTGTCTGTTCCCCTCCCCCAATTCCCCAATAAAATCTTTAAAAAAATAAAAATAAAAATGTACAGCTGCCTTCCACATCCAATCACCCTTCCCCCTTCTAATTATAAAATTTTACAGGGCCGGCCGAGTGGTGCGATGGTTAAGAGCTGGCTTGGGA
>NW_017731457.1:1841802-1875531 GCF_001890085.2 Hipposideros armiger | reverse complement strand
AGAGCACAATGATAATACCAACATGGGCCAGTGAAGTGACGTCCTCCACAACTAGACTGAAGAACAAAAGGACAGCAACTTGTCTGTTCCCCTTCCCGATTCCCCAGCACTGTTCCCCTCCCCCAACTCCCCAATAAAATCTTAATAAATAAATTGTTTTTAAAAATCATGATTATTAAGACTAGAAAACGACTCCGAATTGGTCGTAGAAACACATTCATTTTTATTTTTTAGCACATTTTCTCAGAAAACTAGCCCCATGGTATTTTCTTAACAACATGCACCCCATGTAAGAGGCATAATATAAAGTGCCAACTAACCTTATCTTCATTTTGTAGTTTCACATCATACTTGTGAGGCAGAAATTTTGGAGGAGCCCATTTCCTTTCTCCTTTTTTTAATGAAGTAGGCAGCTTACGTGGAGATCTACGTGCTCTGTCATCTAGTCAAATCAAGAGAAAATTAGTGAAAAAAATGATTCTTAATACTGTCTACTCATTCATTAATAACTGTCCTATTAAGCATCTACTCTGTACTAGGCATTGAAAGATTAATCACAAAATCCTACCTCAACTAGCTAAAGCTAAAATCTATGGGAGGAGTCGACAACAATTATAATACAATGTGGTAAACTCTATAATAGAAGTTGGTACAGAAAAATACTATGAGAGGAGAGAGAAGCAGTGTCTAACTTAGTCTGGAAGACAGGCAGGAAAGGCCTAGAAATAATATGACTTTGTTCAGAGACTGCAAGTAACGACGTATGGGTAAATATGATCTATTGGGTTGTTGGAAAAGTCATGACGTATTTTTGCAACGAAAAAAAAAACATAAAAAAAATACGTCATGACTTTTCCGACAACCCAAGAGAATATTGTAAAAATCAGACTAACGAGGTGAGTAAGGAGTAAATTATAAAGAACATTATATATATGGTTTAGAGAGATTGGAATTTGTCTTGTGGGCACTAGGGAAACAAATGATTTTTGGTCTTACTAACTAGATGTACATTTTGGGAAAATCACTAGTATGAAAAATTAAGAAAAAGAAAACTTTCAGCAGTTAGAAAATGAATAAAATGTGAAGGTGAAACTGAAGATAAAGAAATCTGAAGACACAATGCTAAACATCTGAATTAATGCAATCGGAATGGAGAAGGAAAGAGCCAAGAGGTATTTAGAAGACAGACTTGGTAACCAACTAGATGTGGGAATGTTAAAAGTTTCCAAGTTTTCTCCCTTTGGAACTGAGTAGATATAGTATCATTAACTGAGTAAGAGAATGTTAAAAAATAGCAGGGTTCTTGTTTACTTGCTTTGAAGAGACAACATAAAGAATTAGATGATCAATTTAGCTTTACATGTGTTAAATTTAAATTGTCTGGGACATATAAGACTATGTCTAAAGTTAAGAAATTAAGCTGATCTAGGTTTGGGGATCACAGCCTATAGAGAGATTGAGTTTAAAACTGGGCATGAATGAAATACAACAGATTTGTATTAGAATAAAGGGCAGGACAAATTCCATGGGAAAAAAAATATCTAAGGAATAGCAAGGGGGAAAAAAGAAAGTGAAAAAACAGAAAAGTAGTTAAAGAACTAGGAGACTGTGGTATCAACACGTTAAAAGATAGAAGTGTTGGGCCGGCCGAGTGGCGTGATAGTTAAGACCTGGCTTGGGATGCCAGAGGGCCCCGGTTCGGATCCCACATATGAGGGCCAGTGACACTGCCCTCTACAGCTAAGATGCTGAACAACAGCTCAACCTGGAGCTGGGCAGCCATGAGTCACCGGCGGCGTAGGCTGCAGCCCCTGCTGCAGTGGGTTGCCACAGGCTACCATGTGTAGCCAGCAGCCAGCGTGAACGGCCGTCCAGAAGCCGGCGACTGATCTGCCTCACCCAGGAAGAGCACAATGATGGTGCCAGTGAAGCAACATCCTCCACAACTAGACTGAAGAACAAAACAACAGCAACTTGTCTGTTCCCCTTTCCCCAATTCCCCAGCGCTGTTCCCATCCCCCAACTCCCCAATAAAAAAATCTTAAAAAAAAAAAGAAGTGTTACCAACAGTGTTAATTAAATTTAAAAGAAAAGTTAAACAGACTAAGAAGAAATCAGTGGATTTGGCAACTAGGAGGTCACCTATACTCTTATTAGGAACAGTTTCTGGAGTAAAGAAGCAGAAGTTAAACTATAATAGCTAAGGAATAAACTGATAGAAAGTGGAGACAACATTCTTAAGAATCTTCGTTTGAATAAGACAAATAGAACAGGATCAAGGGAAGATACGTTTTTGTTTTTAGAAAATGGAACTTTCGGGACAGCCAGGTGGCTCAGTTGGTTAAGAGTTGGCTTGGGAGCACAAGCTCTGAGAAGCAGGGCTGCAGATTTGGTTCCCACTTGGGCCAGTGAAGCTGCAAGCTGCGCCCTCTACAGCTAAGAAGGTGAACAACAGCTCTACCTGGAGCTAGGCTGCCTGCCGTGAGTCGCTGGCGACGGCATAGGCTGCTGTGAGCTACCATGAGTGGCCGGCAGCCAGCGTGAGCGGCTGGCAGCTTGCAAGAGCTGCCATCCAATGGCTGGCGAGCGACTGCCTGGGCCGGGAAGAGCACAATGATCATAATACCAACTTGGGCCAGTGAAGCGGTGTCCTCCACAACTAGACTTAAGAACAAAAGGACAGCAACTTGTCTGTTCCCCTCCCCTAATTCCCCAATAAAACCTTAAAAAAAAAAAGAAAATGGAACCTTGTTTATAAATTGAAAATCATTAGCGAGAGGGTTAAAAAACACTGTAGAGTAGAATAATCAAGGTTAATCCAACCCTTGAGAAAGTAGGAGGGAATAGGAAGAATAGAGAAATTTTTAACAGGGAGTTTAAGATCACAAAGCTGAAAAAGTTCCTAATTCATTATTTTTTTCCATAAAGTAGAAGGCAAGGTAAACTAGTGAGAAAATATTTAGTATACTGGAATTTATATATCATTTCTATGGAAATTCTAATCACTTGTTCCCCTGAAAATATTCAGAGCCATCATAACACTAATTCTTTAATCTGTCCACCACTCTTTCCACACATTAGCAATAATATCATAACCCAATAATTAAAACCTAAAGCACAGAACACTCTAAAAAAAAGTCAAAGCCTAAAACTAGGTAGGGGTTCCTGGTACACAACACTAAGGGTATAAAATTAACAACTATAACACATCATTGGTAGGCCAACAATCTGATTCTAGAAGAAAAGAAGTGTTAGAAGACATAGCATCAGCCAACACCTAACCAAAACATTTATCGATGCCAAGTCCTGGGAATTGTAAGTAATGCACATGTTAGAAATTTTCAGTATCTGATATGAATGTATGAGAACTTTAAGGAGAGGTGAAAACATCTGAAAAATGGTCTGTTTTCCTATGCTTTTCTCCGCATTTCTTGCTCTACTTAGGCCTCTCAGGCATTACTTGGCCTTCCTTTTTTCAGACGGATTGGATGAATCCTGCTATAAGATCATAAAAAAGTGGGCTGCGTATGGTTCAAGTTCGTCCAGTTCATCCAAGGTCTCAAAACCCTGATTCTACAGAAGAATCACCCAGATTTTTTTTTTAATAACCAATGTCCAGACACTAATCTCAGGAAGGATTCATTTTGTTGCCGAGGGTGGAGACCTAACAGTAATACCTTTTTAAATCCCCATGATTCTAGAGGCAATCAAGGTTGAGACACTTTTAATTTACTGAATAATCTTCCTTTATTATAAATACTTTTAAACTAAGAGACACGTCTGATCTCCTGGTACCAAAGGGCTAGATGTTGTAGGGCCAGGTTAGGTGGAATAAGGAGGTACTTGCTGTTTGGGGTTGACCAAGTGTCACTTTTTAATAACCTGGCACTCTTTCAGAAACAGAGAGAAAAAAACCTTCAGTATAAAAAAGAAAAGAGGAACTGAAAAACACAGACATTAGCATTAATACACAGTGAAAAACTAAACTGAAGTATCAATTACACCTGAAACTAATATAGTATTGTATGCTAACTGTAATTATAAAATTATTAAAAGAAAAACTGAAGTATCAACAACTGGGGTGGACCAGCTACAACAAGAGTATCTAAAGTTTCCTTGGAGCTAGATAAGGATGTCCCTCTAAAATCATCTGCACATATCCAAAACATCTGGAAAGATACAAAACAGAATGGAAAACAGAGAGCATAATACTCTACTGCGACATTCTAATGCAAACTCTGTACCATCTAAATATGAGGTAAAATTACTTGATCCTCTAATAGTCAGGAGGGGTTAATATATATAAACCCTTTGAGTACTCATATTTTGAGACAGAAGGAATCTATTCCAGTCAAATTCCTATTTACGGATTTTTTTTTTTTAATGAAGGCTTTAGAGGCTGAATAATTTTCCCAAGGGGCAATGTCTCAATTCTTCAATTTTCAAAACTGTATTGTTAGAATCTCCAAGTCTCTAAAAATTACTTTTAGACATCATCAGTGTTTCAAAATTCTGGCAGCTCCCGTCTGAGATGGACCTGAGTTGTAGAATATAGATAAAAGAAAGTATCTTAGGGCCGGCCGAGTGGCGCACTGGTTAAGAACTGGCTTGGGATGCCAGAGGGCCCCCGGTTCGGATCCCACATATGAGGGCCAGTGACACTGCCCTCTACAGCTAAAATGCTGAACAACAGCTTGACCTGGAGCTGGGCTGCTGTGTGTCGCCGGTGACGGCATAGGCTGGAGTCCCCTGCTGCAGTGGGTTGCCATAAGCTACCATGTGTAGCCAGCAGCCAGTGTGAGCGGCCGTCCAGAGGCCAGCGACTGATCTGCCTCGCCTGGGAAGAGAGCAATGATGGTGCCAGCTTGGGCCAGTGAAGCAATATCTTCCACAACTAGACTGAAGTATCTTAACACATTGTTTGCGGGAAACGAGTAAACTCGTCATATAGAGAAAAATGCCCGCTTACAAAGTGTTAAAACCATCACACTAGCTTACAATGTAAAGAGAAATAGAGATCAGAATTTGCGCCTCCTACTCTAATCCCCCTTCCACACATATAAATGTATTTTCAACTAAAAAAGAAAAGGAAAGCAAATTTTCTTTACCATGTTGAGTAGCTAGGTATGGGCACACAGATTTTTAAGCAACCAGAGGAAACTGCTTCCCAAGTGTCTTAATTGTGTAGGGAATTTTTTTACAAAGCGTTGTGGATATTTTAGTTGTTTTCTGAATCATAAATGAACAAAAGTATGTCTATCTACAAAACTCAATTACAAGTTTAGTGGCTAGAGAATACAAAAAGATTTGTGTGTAATACAATAAACAGTCACATAGGAAAGAAAGCTAGCATCATACATACTAATACTCTCTCTCCTTGCTTCATCCTCTTTTACAATTGCCTCCTTCTTCTGATGCTCCTGAGCGATTTGGCTAGAATTCTCTTTGTCACTTGAGGGAGAATCACAGGCACCATCAGACTTCTTCTCAGTGGCCTCTTCATCCACTTTCTCCAAAGGATGTATCTTCACAATCCTCACCTTGAGCATTTTTTCCTTCCCAATCTATAAAGGAGACAGGAGAGAGAATCAGAAACAATAAACAAGAACCAGAAGCCTAAGGATAATGTTTAGAATATATTAATCCAATATACATTGCACCTCACTTGACAAAAATTCACTGAAACTCTAAGGTAGCCAAGTACAGTGATTTTTTTTCCAATTTTACTTCTCTGACTTCTAGTTTAATATGTAACATCTTAAAAAAATTAAATGATCACAATCTAGTTCATAATTCATGTACCAATGTACTAAAGCCAAAGGGCAATCATTGCACAAACCTCAGATGTGTGTAATTACAGTTCAAGAATTTCCATTTTATAAAAAATCAACTATCCATGTGGATATCCAATTTTTTCAGAACCACCTGCTAAAGACTGCTTTTTCTTCACTTAATTACCTTTCTACCTCTACCAAAATTCAGCAGTGTGTGTGTGTGTTTATGTATGTATATATGTGGGTCTATTTCTAGATGCTATTCTGTTCCACTGATCTATTTGTCCATCTTTACACCAATTTCACACCGTCTTAATACTTTAATATTTAAAGGTGCAAAGTCAGATAGTATTTAGCCTCTAATTTTGTTGTTGTTCTGCAAAGTTGTTTTGGCTTGATTCTTTGCATTTTCAAATGAATTTTATAATTAGCTTGGCAATTCCTACAAAAAAGCTGCTCGGATTTTATTGTAATTGTATTGAATCTGGGAAGAACTGACACATTAATATTAAATATTTCTAACCTCCCCAATAAAATCTTTAAAAATAAATAAATATTTCTAACCTATGAACAAGATATCTCTTTCCTTATTTTAGGTCTTCTTTAATTATTCTGTAATGTTTTATAATTTTTAGGTACAGGTCATGCATATTTTTAGCTAAATTTTCTCCCAAAGTATTTCATATTTTTTTATGTTATTGAAATAGTATTGGTTTTTTTTAATTGGGTAAATTCTTTTAATTGAAAAACAAATATACAACTTGGAATGGATTTGAAGCAAATTGTGCTATAAGCAAATTTTAAGTGGCTAAACAAAATTTTAAAAGCAAGTAACAATAAAAGAAAGTGTTTCTGGTACAGGACCAGTAGTACAAAAAAATAGTGTACGAGTACCTGGACAATATACCTGTTTTGCAATAGTGCAACTTTTAAGTACATATTGTTGACTGTCCATAGTCCACGCGGAGTTACAATTCCACACTTCAACAACAACATGCTGACAGTTCCTAAGGAATACTACTTAAAAAAAGGCATAACCCAGATGTTCCCTCATTTGACCAACTCCATCTAAGTTAAGATGTGCAGAAGGGCTTAGATATATCCTGAGTATGCTGCAAGCAACATAATTATTTGATTGATTTTCTAAAATAAGGTTTCAGGATACTGACAGTACAATAAGGGAAGAAAACATGGAGGAATGAAGTCCTAATTATTGTATATTTTTTTGACAGTAGGGGGAAATCTTTTACTGATAAGTTACAAAGAAAGACAAACAATTTTGTTCAAGAAATTTAACGCATTCTGCACAATGTCTTTACTTTGTTATCACCATTTATACAAACTCTTCATAGTTTACTTGCCCATCACCATTAATATCTGTTTCCCTGATCATTTCATCAATCTCTTCATCTGTTAACTTCTCTCCAAGATTTGTCATCACATGGCGAAGCTCTCTGCACTAATAAAGCCATTGCCATCCTTACCACACAGAATGCTTCTCTAATTTCTTCTTCACTGTCTGTGACTTTCATTTCTCTTGCCATCATTGTCAGAAGTTCCAGGAAGTCAATTGCACCATTACTATCAGCACCCACTTCATTAATCATGTACTGTAACTCTGCTTCTGTGGGAATCTGCCCAAGAGACCTCATTACAGCTCCCAATTCCTTTGTTGTTATATCAGGTCATCGGGAAAGTCATGATGTATTTTTCTGTTTTCCAACGCAAAAATGTATCATGACTTTCCTGACGACCCAATAGTTCCATCACCATCCTTGTCAAATAGTGAAATAGCTTCTTTGAATTCTGCAATCTGCTCTTCAGTTAGTTGATCAGTCATGCTGCAAGTGCTACCTACCTGTCTCGAGATGTGAAAACATAACCACTCAGCTTGCCTGCTCCACTCGGGCTAATTTAGTATTACTTTTTTAAAATTTCAAACATGGAGAAATACAAATTGGTTTCTGTATATTTATCTTGTATCTTGTCACCTTGCTAAACTCACTTATTAGTTCTAGTAACTTTTATGATCGATTCCATGAGATTTGCTGCACAATCATGCTGTCTGGAATAAAGATAATTTTACTTCTTCCTTTCCAATTTAGGTGACTTTTCTTTCTTTTTTTTGACTTAATACACTGACTAGAACCTCCAATACAATATTAAGTAGAATGGGAGGCAGACATTCAGTCTTTTACCATTAGGTATGGTGCTAGCTGCAAATTATTCTGTAAACATCCTCTACCAGTTTGAAGAAGTTTCTTTTCTATTGGCAGTTTGCGGGAATTTTTTATTAGGAATTGATAAAAAATCTAAATTTGGATTTTGTCAAATGTTTTGTGTGTGTGTGTGTGTGTGTGTGTGTGTGTAAACTGAAATCATATTGTTTTTCTTGTTTTCAATAAGGAGAATTACAAATTTAAAACAACCTTGCATTCCTAGGATAAACCCTATTTGGTCATAATGTATTATCCTTTTAATATAGTGTTGAGTTTCATTTGCTAAAATTTCTTTTTAGAATTTTTACATCTATGTTCATGAGGGAGTTTTGTGAACACACACATACATACACACACACACATTATTTTTTCCTTTGTAGTTTTTTTTCTTGTAATGTGTTTAGTTTTGGTATCAGTGTAATTAGCCTCATAAAATGAATCACAAAGAATTCCCTCCTCTTCTATTTTCTGAAAGAATTTGTATACAATTATTATTTCTTCCTTGAATGTATGGGAGAATTCACTAGTGAATCCTTTAATTGGACCCACAAGTTGGCACCTGAAATGAGCGTTTATATTGCATCTCCTTGCCTAGGGTAGTGGTCATATATTTAAGCCTTCTGGACAAGGAATCTTTCAAGTCCAATTATTCAGCTGCTCCCGGTTGAGTTGAATCAGCTACTATTTCCCAAGGGCAGACTGGCCAGGTTGATGGGTAAGAAAAGTGTGTTTGTATCTGTGTACACCTCTCAATTGTTTATCTCTATATCTATCCTCATGTCTGTGTGTGTCTGTTTTCTTTTTCTTTGCCTCTGTTGTTTTCATTTTGGCAGGCTCATGAATATTATTTGAGTGTGTCCATGTCCATGTGTATATGTCTGTGTGTGAGACTCTTTATTTACTTATGGTGATCACATCAAACTTGTAAAAATAAAACCCTTATCCAAAACAGGAAAATACTACCCTCCCTGTTCCTTTTTTAAGCAACTCATTTGTTTTACACCCTCCTTCTTTTTAAATCCCCATCCCTCCCAACCCCTTCCCTTTGGCAACCATCAGCGTGTTCTCTAGACCTATGGGTCTATTTCTGTTTTGTTTATTCATTTATTTTGTTTTTTATGGATCCCACATATATGTGAGATCATACAGTATTTGTCTTTTCTCTGTCTGACTTATTTCACTTAGCATAATACCCCCTAGGTCCATCCAAATTGTTTCAAATGGCAAGATTTCAGTTTTTTTTTATTGAGTAATATTCCTTATTTACCACATCATCTTTATCCATTCATCTATTGATGGACATGTGGGTTGCTTCAATATCTTGGCTATAACTAGTAATGCTGCAACGAACATAGGGTGCATATATCTTTTCAATTTTCAGAAACAATTTTCCATCAATCTTATTTCCATTTTGTTTAAGAGTTTGTAGAAGAACAGCTTAGGACTACTCAGTGGTTGTTCCTACCCATTCAGTGGCCTGAGCAGTAGGAGCTGCAGACTGGTCTTCAGGGGCAGCTAAGCACTCCCATCTTCAGTAGAAACCTGCTGAATAGGCACAGAGGGCCCCTGCACGCCTTCAGATCAGCCTGCAACCTCAGGCTGAGCAGCAGTGAACTCGGGAGCTGGAGAAGTCCATTCACTCAGAAATTCTTCCTTGGTCACAGCCTTTTTGGCTGCAGCCTACTTTTCCTTTTCAATCTCTTCAGGATCTCTGTAGAAGCAGAGATCAGGCATGATCTCTCATGGGTGTTCATAGGCGATGGTGCAACGCATGCACAGAACTTTCCGGACCAGTATCCACATCAGACGCACCGAGTGAACTCCCTTGTTGTTGCAAGGATAGCAATGTCCATATAGCACAGAGAAGAGTCTGTGTTACACAGAGCAATGGTAAGCAGGATAACATAAGATGCCTCTGTGAGACGCTGGTGGCTCTGGGATCCGTAACCACAAGTCTCGGCTCCCAGAAGACTGCCTGGATCTGGTTAGTGAAAAGTTCCAAAAGTAACGTGGCCTGGGCTGGCCGAGTGGCTCAGCTGGTTAAGACCTCGCTTGGGAGCGCCAGCTCTGAGCAGCAGGGCCGCAGTTCGGATCCCACATTGAGGGCCAGTGACGCTGCGCCCTCTACAGCTAAGATGGTGAACAACAGCTCAACCTGGAGCCGGGCTGCTGTGAGTCGACGGCGAAGGCATAGGCGGCAGCAGGGCTGCAGTGGATTGCCGTGAGCTACATTGAGGGGCTGGCAGCCAGCGTGAGCAGCTGGCAGTGGACGAGAGCTGCCGTGAGCCGCCGACCAATAACCGGCGACCGATTGCCTTACCCAGGAAGAGTGCAATCACACCAACATGGGCCAGTGAATTGACGTCCTCCACAACTAGACTGAAGAACAAAACAGCAATTTGTCTACGTGTCTGTTCCCCTTCCCCAATTCTCCAACGCTATTCCCCTCCCCCAATTCCCCAATAAAATCTTTTAAAAAACCCCACAAAAGTAACGTGGCCAGCAATAGCAGTGGCTCCAGTGGCAGCAGCAAACTTCAGCACAGATCACTGCCCAGGAATACTGGCCAGCGAGTATTCCAGGTTTTCAATGGCAACAATGGCATAAGCTGCCAGCAGAAGCTTCTCCCAGGTTCTCTTAAGATTTATGTTGTAGATGCCACACTTCTCCGTTTGTAGATGTACTCTTCCATTTGGAAGTCAAAGATGGTGCCACGTAAGTGGGTTTCTGCTGCAAGAAATTTGAGAACATCAAGGGCTAGGGACATTGTGACAGCTTCCTTTAAGTTACGTGGGAACTGAGAACAATGCCGTAAAGTGCATACATCTTTTTTAATTCATGTTTTTGTTTTCTTTGGATAAACACCCAGAAATGGAATTGCTGGATCATATGGCAGCTGTTTTTAATTTGTGAGGAACTCTCCATACTGTTTTCCATAGTGGCTGCACAAATTTATAATACCACCAACAGTGTACAAGGGTTCCCTTTTTTCTACATCCTCACCAGCACTTATTACTTGTTGATTTCTTGATGATGGACATGCTGACAGGTATAAGGTGATATCTCATTGTGATTTTTTTTTTTAAGATTTTTATTGGGGAGTTGGGGGTATGGGAACAGTGCTGGGCAATTGGGGGAAGAGGAACAGACAAGTTGCTGTCGTTTTTTTGTTCTTCAGTCTAGTTGTGGAGGACGTTGCTTCACTGGCCCAAGTTGGCACCATCAATGCACTCTTCCTGGCGGAGGCAGATCAGTCGCCAGCTTCTGGACAGCCGCTCACGCTGGCTGCTGGCTATACACGGTAGCCCATGGCAACCCACTGCCACAGGGGCTGCAGCATACGCCGTCCCCTGTGACTCACGTCAGTCCAGCTCCAGGTTGAGCTGTTGTTCAGCATCTTAGCTGTGGAGGGCAGTGTCACTGGCCCTCATATGTGGGATCCGAACCGGAGCCCTCTGGCGTCCCAAGCCAGTTCTTAAGCATCGTGCCACTCGGCGGACCCTCTCATTGTGATTTTAATTTGCATTTCCCTGGTGATTAGTGATATTGAACATCTTTTCATGTCTGTTGGCCATCAGCATGTCCTTTTGGAAGAAATGTCTGTTCAGGCCCTCTGCCCATTTTTTAATTGGATTGCTTGGGTTTTGGTGTAAGTTGTATGAGTGCCTTACGTATTTTGGATATCATCCCCTTATCGGATGTATTATTTGCGAGTATCTTCTCCCACTAGGTAGATTTTTGTTTTGATGGGTTTCCCTCACTGTGCAAAAACTTTTTAGTTTGATGTAGTCCCATTTGTTTTGTTTCCTTGCCCAAGGAGATACATCCAAAAAGTACTGCTAAGAGTGATGTCCAAGAGTTTACTGCCTGTATTTTCTTCCAGGAGTTCTGGTTTCAAGTCTAACACTTAAGTCTTTAATCCATTTTGAATTTATTTTTGTATATGGTGTAAGAAAGTGGTCCAATTTCATTTGTTTTCATGTATCTGTCCAGTTTTGCCAACACCACTTGTTGAAGACTGTCCTTACACCACTGTATACTTTTGCCGCTTTTCTTGTAGATTAGCCATATAAGCAAGGATTCTATTCCATTGGTCTATATATCTGTTTTTATGCCAGTACCATGCTATTTTCATTATTGTAGCTTTGTAGTGTAGTTTGCCACTTTGTTCTCGCTCAGTATTTCTTTGGTTAGTCTGGGTCTTTTGTGGTTTCATATAAATGTTAGGATTAGTTGTTCTAATTCTGAGAAGAAGGCCATTGATATTTTATTAGGGATTGCATTGAATCACTATATCACTTTAGGTAATACGAGATGTGATCAAAAAATACGGTGAATGTTTCAATTTAAAAAAATTATTACAGTAAAAGATACATTGTCACTAACCCCCCTGAAAATACTTCCCCTCACTCCCAACACACTTATCCCATTGTTCTTGCCACTTTCTGAGGCAGTTCTGGAAGTCCTCTTTCGTGTCTTTAGTTGCACTATTGGGGTTAAATTTATTCCTAAGTATTTTATACTTTCTGATACAATTATAAATGGGATATAAAAAAAATTCTTAATTTTTTCTTCTAATTGTATTGTATTGGTGTATAGAAACACACCAATTTTCTGTATATTGATTCTGGATCCTGTAACTTTACTATTGGGCTGTTGGAAAAGTCATGACGCATTTTTGCAATGAAAAACAGAAAAAAATATGTCATGACTTTTCCGACAACCCAATAAAATCATTTTGTTAGTTCTAATAGTTTCTTGGTGGTCTTTAGAGTTTTCTATATATATTATCATGTCATCTACAAATGAGAGTTGTATTTTTTCCTCTTCAATTTGGATACCTTTAATTTTTTTGTCTTGTCTGATTGCTGTGGCTAGGACTTCCACCATTATGTTAAATAGCAGTGGTAATAGTGGGAATCCTTGTCTTGTTCCTGATCTTGGAGGAAGGCTTTCAGCTTTTTTTCACCATTGAGTATGATGGTAGCTGTGGGTTTGTCATACATGGCCTTTATTATGTTGAGACATGTTCCTTCTATACCCGCTTTGTTGAGTTTTTATCATAAAAGAATGTTGAATTTTGTCAAATTTTTTTCTGCACCTACTGAGATGATCATATGGTTTTTATCCTTTATTTTGTTAATGTGATGTATCATACTGATTAATGGATGTTGAACCATACTTGCATCCCTGGGATGAATACCATTTGGTCATAGTATATAACCCTTTTAATGCATTGTTGAATCCAGTTTGCTTATATTTTGTGGAGAATTTTTGCATCTATGTTCATTAAGGATATTGGCCTGTAATTTTCTTTTTTTGTGATGTCTTTATTTGGTTTTGGTATCAGGGTAATGCTGGCTTCATAAGTTTGGAAGCATTCCTTCTGCTTCAGTTTTTTGAAATAGTTTTAAAAATAAGTGATTTTATTGAGGCTAAAGTTTGAAAAGTACTGGTCTATTAGATATTTCATTATATACAGCTGAAATCACTTATATCTCATGAGTTAACAATGTAAACAACTGTTTAAGTACCTGAGCCTGTTTACTACCTCAACATTTCTGTGCAGATTCTGCAAGACATAATATAAAATGACTAGCCCGATATCCAGTACATACAGATGTTTAACAAATGTCAGTTCCCTTCCTTCTGAATCTTACTTTAAGCTTTCAAAGGATTATATTGGGATTGCTTTAATGTTAGGTATGACTTTAGTAATAGTTATCCCTGAGCTATTTGAGCTGGAAAATTAAAAAACAAATTTCAGTTGAAAAAGAAAAAAGTCAACTCGCTCACTATTACAGTGAAATGAAATCCTTTGCTTGTTCATACCACAGATTTTTGGATTAAATATATCTGAATGGCTTTTAAACAAAGTATGAAAAAAATTACAAACCTAAACAAAATAAAAAGCCAAGGTAGCACTGAATTATTAAAAAGGTATAAAACAGGAAAAACAAGAGTGCAATGATATACAGTATAACAATTATAATATTAAACATTCCCAATAATGACTACGGTTCTAAAATTTGGTCTTTATATTTGATATTAAGTAAAGCAAACTTCATATTAACGCAATATTATACACATAGAAACGCACTCTGGAATCTATATCAGAAGCTCCAATCCTGACATGGTTAGTGAGTCAAATCACATTAAAAAATATATATATATAAGCACTTACCTCAAAGTCACACTCTTCTCCCACAGCATATTTGGTCATGATCTCCAACCAAGCAGTATCTACTAACTTTTCTAAGGAGGCTGTGTTATGGTGAACCATTTCCAGAACGAGTTTCTCATACCAGGCAGGAAACTCTTCCTTCAAACTAAACAAGTATGTTATTAATTACCAAGAAAATATTTTTAAAAAAACCTATCCAGAGTTTTAATTCAATTCAGAGGTCAATTCAAACATTTCTTTGGCAAATATATGCAAGGCACTGGGGAATACAAAAATTAAAAACCACGTGGTACACAGGAGGAAGAAAAAAACTTTTAAGTAGCTTTGACAGACTGACCTATCCAAGTTAATCTTCTCATCTATAAAATAAAAATAATAGGCACATCATTAGTGAGGTTGATTATTTTCCCATTAGTTTTTTTTTTCTTTTTTTTTTGCAGATTTCCCTTTTTAGGTGTGATTCATTTTTTCATACCCTCTTCCCATTTTTTGGTTAGGACACCGTAACTATTATGTTTGTGTTATGTCTCAATCAATAATATGCTTTCATATATAGTCATTCATTCAGTTCTCATAATACATTATGAAGTACCTAGAATTTTCATTTTTATAGATAAGGAAAATTAATCAGGAAGAGTTAACATGTTGGAACCATGACTTGAACTCCAAAGCCCTTGCAAAGTAAAAACATGATGTACCACTTTTAACTTACTAAACTAGCAAAAAAGAATTTTAATTATACCCAATATGAGCAACTGAATAGTGCAATGTAACAATCATACACTACAGACAGCCTATGTTTCAACTCTTTTGGAAAGCAGTTTGACAACAATTATCAAAACTGTCATATGTGCACAAAGATATTCACTGCTGGTAGCAGAAAATAGGAAGCAACCTAAATGGATAATTGTTAAGATATCCAATTCTGACCAGATAGTTTAGTATTTGCGTTGTGGGTAAATGGGGACATCAGGCATGAGGACATTCATGCAAATGCAAGTATTAGGTTTATTATCATCTTAAAATATCCTCAATCACTCTCTGTGCTATTCGTAACTACACCCAACTGACTGCTAGACTTAAAAGCTCTTATACTCCCTTACAATTAACCCAATAAATTAGCTGCTATTCCCTAGTCACAATCAATAAGCTTCTAGTCTCCCTGCCTTTGTTAAGGCTGTTCTTTGTCCTCTTCCCACTGTCCTCCTTCACAGCTTAATCATTCTTCCGAGATGTCCTCGGACTTCCTCAAGTTCATAAGGCCTTTCTTGGCCCCTGTAAATTCACACACTCTTTCCATTAATCCTCCCAGTCACTTGGCTTAAACTTCATTGTCTAGGTTATTTCTGAGTGAAATTGGACAATGCCGTTCAGATTCTTTTACTAACTCTGCATTATTTACATTCTTATAACAAGTATACATTACTTTTATAATAAAAAAATTCTACTTTAAATTAAAATGGTAAAACCTTACTGTCTTTTTCAGTTATTCCTCCCATCATCCCCTTTATTGTTAGCTATCCAATCACATAAAACATTCCTCAAGTGTGTTCTTCAGAACTTCCATCTGATGCAATCAGTTCTGAGGTCAAATAAGTTTGAAGCCCACAAGATTAAACCAAGCTAAAGTTTCTTTATTACAGGTTTTCTGAAAATCTTTAACAGCCTAATGTGTATAAAACAAAGTGTGTAGTGCTTTTCCAAAGTTATGGCCAAAACCCTCTTTTCAGGCAGAATTAGAGCAGCGGTTCTCAATCTTCCTAATGCCGCGACCCCTTAATACAGTTCCTCATGTTGTGGTGACCCCCAACCATAAAATTATTTTCGTTGCTACTCTATAACTGTAATTTTGCTCTGTTATGAATTGTAATGTAAATATCTTTTTGTTTTCCGATGGTCTTAGGCGACCCCTGTGAAAGGGTCGTTCAACCCCCAAAGGGGTCACAACCCACAGGTTGAGAACCGCTGAATTAGAGGATCCATCTCATTCTTTCTATTTCCATTAGTGCCATGACTCCCAACCTGAACACTATCCTAGCTAGCCTACGAACTTCACATCTGCCTCTTCCCTTTCTAACTCATCCTACACATTGATTCCAGATTAAACTTCTCAAAGCCCAACTTCAACCATCACTGTACTGTCATATATACCTTTCCTGTTCAAACAATGTTGCCCTCACACTGTTCACTGAATTAAATTCAAATGTCTCATCTTGTCTTCAAACGTCACACATTGCCTTCTTCATGAAGTCCCATTAAGTTTTCCCTAACAACTCCAGGTTAGTCTCCTTTGTTCCCAAAAACACACCCAGAGAAAGGAGCACTATCTCTATTTGCAAAGAGCAAACAGTACGTGCTTATACAGTGCAGAGGACTGTGCCTAGGTACAGAAACCAGTTCAAGAATAAGTAAAATATGGGGCCGGCTGAGTGGCTCAGTTGGTTAAGAGTTCGCTCAAGAGTTTAAGCTCTGAGCAACAGCGGTTCAAGTCCTGGCCCGAGCTGAGCAGTCATTGAGCTGCCAACAGGTGGCAGGATGGCTCAGCTAAAAAAAAAAAAGAATAAGTGAAATATGAGACCTGCCCTCAAGAAGTTTACAGGCTAATACAGGAAGCAAAAGCAGCCCATGGACCAAATCTAGCCTGCTACCTGTTTTTGTAAATAAAATTGTACTGGAACACAGTCACTCCCATTCGTTTACATATTAGCTATAACTGTTTTCAATGTACAACCTCAGAGTTGAATAGTAAACCCTAAAATATTTACTAACTGGCACTTTACAGAAAAGGTTGGCCAACCCCTGGTTTAATCAAAGCATATACATAACACTAATCCAAAACAGAATGATGTAAGTGACCCAAGCAAAGAAGAAATGGGCACCAGGTTAACAGACTTGAGTAATTATTAGTCAGTGATGGAGCCATGACTAGAACCCAGGTCTAAACTGAACCCAGTGCTCTGTTACACCAGCAAAAGAACAGAATGGTATTCGATTACTAAACTGGATGCTCTCTGCTTATCTACTATCAAGAAAAGCCAATGAGAAGTCCACAGAAAAAGATTCTATTCCAAATTCCCAAAAGAGTAATTTTATCAACCCTAGTTTCTACTTATCATTTGCATGCTCTTACTGCATAAATTCCGAGTGTTTTCTTTGAGAGAATACCCAGATAAGCAGGTACTCTGAATATAGACAGGATTTTTAAGACACCTCATTCAACCACCCCTTAGATAAATGGTCTTCAAACTGCATATTTATTTTTGATAGCTGCTGTAAATACTGTCTTAAATTTCAAATGACCACAAAATAAAACCTTCTGCTAATCATCTACTTCCATATTATAATACTTCTAGATCATATTCACTTCCATTGCTTAGAACCACATTTCTAGAGTATTTACAAGGTAAAAGTATAGTGCAAGAACACTCAAAGGCCTGGTAACTATGTAAATAAGTATACACACAATTACATATTCCACACACTTTGTTACTAACAAAATGCCACTAGGCAAGGGCACTCAGATACATTATACTAATGCAATGTATTAGTATACATTATACAACAGTATACAATGTATCGGATACATTATACTAATGCAATGTATTCCAACTTTTGCCCCATAAATTTAAACACAAATATTGCTTTACAGTTACTATTCTCCATTTCCTAATAATATGAAGATTGTGCTAGAAGAGGAATGCTTCTATTACTTACAGTTCAGCAACTTCCTGTTCCTCCTCCCAGGCCTCCTTGTGTGTTAGCTGACTGCTTCCGGTACTCTTACACGTCCAAATGCGTTCACTGTACCTTTCCAAGCGGGCTTCATACTCTCTGTTAGCAAGGGCTCAGGAAAACAATATTCAAGCAACAGAGACAAATAATCCATATCCATAAACTACTTATTATATATAGAAAAAACCCCATAGTATTCTATGATGTATAGCATAAAATAAAATCAGTTTTCAATTGGCAAATCCAAACAAGGTGATTAAGACTAAACTATGATCGGGGCCGGCCGAGTGGCTCAGTTGGTTAAGAGTGCAAGCTCTGAGCAACAGAGTCACTGGTTCGATTCCCACATTGGCCAGTGAGCTGTGCCAGAGCTGAGCTGCCGCTGAACTGCCAACAGGTGGCAGAATGGCTCAGCTGGTGAGAGCATGTGCTCCTAACAATAAGGTTTCTGGTTCGACTCCTGCATGGGATAGTGGGCTACACCCACCCACAACTAAGATTGAACACGGCATCTAGAGCAGTGAGGCCACAAGCTGCCACTGGGCGGTTGGATGGCCACTGGACTTGGAGCTGAGCTAGCTGTGCCCTCCACAACTAAGACTGAAGGACAATAACTTGGCTGTTCCCCTTCCCCAATTCCCCAACACTGTTCCCCTTCCCCAATAAAAATCTTTTTAAAAAAAATGCAAATGTTCAGCCTTTTAAAAAAAAAAAAGACTAAACTATGATTAGAATGGTTTGTCATGTTTTACAAATAAAGTATTAGTATTTTAGTACAAATGTTTTCTTCAATTCACCAAAGTTTCATTTCACAAGACTCACACAGTACAAAAATTCATAAGAAAAAATAAAGGCAAAATAAGACATAAGTCATAAGGAAAAGAATTTAAGGTATGTGGAATTGTTATACAACTCAGATGGTCAGGAAGTTTAAGAATCAATTCCACAGTAAGATGAGATGACTAGACCAGTCTCACAAGCAGTTTGAAATAACCTTGCACATCTGTTAATGATCAATTTACTAAAAGTCTGGCTTTAACCTTAGAAACACCTGTTGATTCATTCCTAGGGCTTAAAAAATAAATTTCATGAAGTTCTAAAAATAATTTTGATATAATATTTATCCAGTCTTTATGCTGTCTCGAATAAACAATACATTCACAAGTCATTGTTTGTTTGTGAGATGGAGGAAGAGATCATCATAAATTAGTGCCATATACATGGTAACTCCACAACTCACTAACTACAATAGAATTCACTATCAGCCAGCCACATTAAAATTCAAATGACAAGTACCGTATTTCCCCATGTATAAGACGCACCTTAATTTTGGGGCCTGAAATTTGAAAAAAAAAAGTATTACATAAAAGTTATTGAACTCAAGTTTTATTCATCATAAAATTCGTACAACTCCTCATCACTGTCAAAACTCCCAACCATTAGCTTGTCCTCATCTGTGTCTGATGACGAATCACTGTCTTCATATACTGCCTTGTCCTCAGCGGGAAATGCAAGTAAAAAAATCTACAACCACTGTATAAGACGCACCCAGTTTTTAGACCCCAAATTTTTCGAAAAAGGGTGCATCTTATACATGGGGAAATACAGTTAACTGTTTTAGCACAGCATCAGATGCTATACAAGAAAATAAACTGACACCATAACTAGAGAATTAGCTGCCAGCCTCTCCACTTTCCAAGTGACATTTTTTTATACTGGTAGAAATAAAAGTATTTAAACAACTCCCTCAAAAATATTATCTCACAACTAAACAAGTAATTCATTTTTAATATATGGAGATTCTTGGTTTTCCCGAGTTATGATCAGTGAAAACAGAAACAGGGACAAATCTATAGGTCATCCAAAATAGTAGTTTTAGCCAACAGTAAAAGCACCTGCCCTCACTATATCATCTCCAGATCTAACAAAAATAAAGCAATAAGTCTTATTTTCCTCACCAGGGTAGTGCTAATATTTAAAGGGTTAAACAAAATAGAGTAACAGTAAAAACCAGGAGTCAGACTTCCATACAAAGCTATGTAAATCCAATTACTAAAAATTTACAAAAATCTACATGGTCTCCCTTATCTGCAGTTTCGTCTTCCACAGTTTTCAGTTATTCACAGTCAAATACAGTCTAAAAATATTAAATGGAAAATTCTAGAAATAAACGATTCATAAGTTTTGAATTGCACGCTGTTCTTAGTGTGACAAAATTTCATGCCATCCCACTCGTGAATCATCCCTTTGTCCAATGTATCCAGGCTGTACATGCTACCCACCTGTTAGTCACTTGGTAGCCATCTCTGTTATCAGGTCAACTGGTTATCGAAGTGCTTGTGTTCAAATAACCTTTATTTTACTTAATCATGGCCCAAAGCACAAGACTAGTGTTGCTGGCAATTCAGATATGCTTAAACTTCATCATATGTATGTATAGGAAAAAACATGTATAGCATTCAGTACTATTTTAGTATTTCGGTACTGTTTCAAGGCATCCACTGGGGGTCTTGGAACGAATCCCCCTCGGATAACGGCAGGGGGGGGGGGGGGGGGGACCGGAGATGGGGACTACTGTATAGAGAGAAAAGGAAAAAAGGAAATAGCAGGGCTTCCATTATCACAACTAACTAATCAACAAGATGGATTTGTTTTCTGTTCTTGTTTGCCTGTTTACACTGGGGAGGGGAGGTAAAACAAAGACAGAGAATCAGTAATTGGATTCATGCAAACATCCAAAAAGCCTAACCCTCTAATATGTTATTCAGCTACACTGAAGAAATTCTCTGAGTAATCAGAGTGAATGCAAATGAGATTAGCAAATATGTCCTAAAGAAAGAACATTAAGTTTTTATTATCAGTTATTTTAAAAAGTAGGACTATTACTTTGTGAGGGTGAAAAGGGTAACTATTGCATTGTTCTGTACACCTGAAACTAACAATAAAAAAAAAGTAGGACTAATGTGCCCAGTTCATTCTCCTTGATTCTAGACCCATACAGTCAACAACACACAAAACTGCTATCACCTGGATGCCTTAGTGATAAGTCAAATCCAACTTTTTCTAAACTAAATTCTTATTACCTCTCTCTTCCCTCCAAATTTGCTCCTTAACAGATATTCCCAATCTCACTGAATGGCCCGAGTGCCAAATCAGAAATCAGGAAATCATCGTTATCTATTCAGACCTTACATATTTCTCAATTCAGTCTTTTCTCTCCAGTAACACAGTCATTATCTAAATCCAGCCTTTGATCCTCATTTCCCACCCAGCCATAACATTTTAAAACATTTTAATTGGCCTCACTGGTAATCCTCTTCTTCTCTGGTCCTTTGTGCTTCTCACCATAACATCCTTTTTCCTCAATTTTGTTTGTTTTTAAACTCATTTCTTCTTTTGATTACTTTAATAATCACATTTGGTCTCAGGCCCCCTGAAATGCAAATATGTTCACACTGGGAAGCAATCCTGACTAAGTACTTTAAAAACACTCCACCAATCAAGATTTTGTTGAGGTTCATTTTCTGTGATTTTTATTATTTTAAGAAGAAAAAAAGAGAAACCTTGTTTCAAACAATATATTGTAGTATATTTAAATACCAAATACTGACTGATTATGGTTTTCCAAGTCCCTTCTACCTGATATGTATCTTTCCCACCCTCCTTTGAAAATCACTTCATTCTCAATCTAGGTGACCTCATCCATTTCCATAACTTCAATTACAATCTATATGTTGATAATTTCTTTCACCAGTTTAGTCTCCTCTCTGAACTCCAGATCCACATAGGAGGTCTAACTGACAATTAAGTTTGCGAACTCATCCTAGAAAAAGTGCTACATACCTCATTGAATATCACTACGGTTACCTCGAAGCGCTCCCCTTGGGAAGCTATGCACTGATGCCAGCACCTAGTCCACCCTTCAAAGCAATTTTGGAACTTTTTCTGAAATGGCCATCAGAGCTGACGTCGTATTACTACCCTTGATGTCCTGAATGGCATAAAAAAGTTTTCCTTTCAATATTTCCTTTATCTTCAGGTAAAGAAAGAAGTCTGGGGGCCAGATCAGGTGAGTAGGAAGGGTGTTCCAATACAGTTACAGCAAAACCTTGGATTGAGAGTAATGTGGTTTGCGAGTATTCCACAAGACGAGCAAACATCTCTAATATATTTTAACGTGGTAAACGAGTGATGTCTTGCAATACGAGTAGTTTTTTTCTGGAACCAATTATGCTTGCAAACCAAGGTATTACTGTATTTATTTACTGGCTAAAAACTCCCCTCACAGACAGTGCCCTGTGAGCTGGTGCATTGTCATGATGCAAGAGCCATGAATTGTTGGCAAAAAGTTCAAGTCGTTTAACTTTTTCATGCAGCCTTTTCAGCACTTCCAAAAAGCACACTTGGTTAACTGTGTGTCCAGTTGGTACAAATTCATAATGAATAATCCCTCTGATATCAAAAAAGGTTAGCAACGTTGTTGCAACAAGTTCATGAACTTAATTGTCTGATGGCGTATACACTAGTAATACAGACATCTCCACTTGGGATACCCATAGGAACTCAGTACAAGAATGTCCAAACTAAGCATTTCACTTCCTATTCCCCCCACCCATTCCGAGTCAAAACAAAAATTGAACACTTGCTCCTCTTTCAGAGTTCTCTGTATCAGACATTGACACCACTAACCAAGTGATAACCCAAACATTATCCTTCACTCCTCCCCAATCAATCACCAAATTCTGTCCAATCTACCTAATTTATTTCTGAGATCCATCTACTGTACTTCTCTCCACCTCAAGGACTAGTAAATTTATTCAGACGACCAACACTTATTGCCTAGATTATTTAATGACCACTTACTTCACTAAGTCTAGGTGCCGCTAGTCTTGTGGCTGCAGATCCATTCTCAACATTAGAGCCAGTGATCTTCCTAACCTAAAAGCCCTGCTTCTTTCTGGTTCAAATTTTTCAAGAGCCTCCACTAAATTTAAGGTAAAGTCCTCAACCTGTCTCACAAGGACCTGTGTGATACAAACCTTTTCACCACTAAGGAACTCCATCTCCATTCCCACTTCCTCACTTCAGCCATATGAAACCTCTTTCAATTTTTAAAAAAAATCAAGAAACTTTCAAACTCACAAACTCTTCAAAGAACAGTCCTCTATTCTTGATCTAACTACATCTAATCATCATTTAGATCTCAACTTAAAAGTAAGTTGAGGGCTGGCTGAGTGGCTCAGTTGGTTAAGAGCTCACTCAAGAGTGTGAGCTCTGAGCAACAGCAGTTTGAGTCCTGGCCCAAGCTGAGCTGTAGCTGAGCTGCCAACAGGTGGCAGGATGGCTTAGCTTAAAAAAAAAAAAAAAAAAAAAGTAAGTTGAGATCAGGAAATATTCCCTGAAACCCTGAAATACAGTAATTATTATTTTTAACAAATATTCACCTCCCTTCCATAAAAGGATTCTACTTCTCCACCTACTGCCATGTGGTTTCCTCAGGTGAAGTGGAAAAATATTCCCTCTCCACTGATGTTGGGCTTGGCCACATGACTAGCTTTGACCAATAGATGTGAGATGTGATAGATGCCACCTCCAAGAAGCAGCTTAAAAAGCCATCATGGTTTCCTCGAGCTGTTCCTGCCACTAGAAAAGCATGCTGCAGACTGGAACACTCTTTCAGCCTGGGCCTAGGAATAAGAAAAATGTGTCTCCTTCCTTTGTTTCACCCATTTTCCTTTTTTTTCAAATGTGATCATGAGAAAAATTTTAATTCCATGTGGTTCACATTATATTTGTATTGGACAGCACTATAACCTAAAGTTTACATCTAGGAATGAATGCCTCTGACAACACAAAAGTTTTAAGTAGCTAGTCATCAAAATTAGAGTAATTTCTAAAGTCTAAAACTGAAATTTCTACAACGCTTAACATTGGGTATTTTTAAGTTTATGTAACTCTGTTCTGGTTATTACTTTGTTAAGAGAAAGCAAGAGAAAAAAGTGAAAATGAAAGAAGAAAACGTCCACTAAAAGGATACTGAATCAGCTGCCTCTAAATCATATTTCAGATTCTAGGTTACCAAAATAAGTCACTCACTCTCAAAAAACCACTCAGAGCAAATGCCAATTGAGGTTTTTATGTTCCAACGACTGCTGTACATATAATTGCAGACAAAATGTCAAAGCAATTCTCTAAAGGTTGTGTAAGCTATAAATGATAAGATATTTTCAAATCTCAGACTATCTCATATGCATCTACTTTTTCATGAGTTCAAGAGCTACCTCCTTATCACAACATGCTGCTTCTTTGTTCTCTTTAGCCATGTAAGGATTGTTTCTTTCAATAAAGTACTTGATTCTACAAGTGCCTGAAAGGAAGTGGCCTAGGAATGTATGGACATTAAAGAAGCACAACTATAACCCTAAGACTTCCGCTTCTAAGTGAGATGACAGAATACCATATCAAGATTTGCTTTTTATCCTATTTTCTCTTTGGACCAGTTTGTCATTAAGTTAAAAATAACTCTAATCTGGTACAATTTGTTACTTCAAAGAAATTAAATGATAAAAATCAATGTAAGAGCTCAGTATTCCAACAGTCCAATAAAATCTTGTCTTGCAACTACAGCTTAACTGATTCTTAAACCGTATCATGTTTTTCTAGACAAGTCAAGTTATACTAGCCATATTATAACAACCCCTCCAATTTGACCAGCTGAAAGTTCTGAAAACATTGATGCCACAAAGGTTATGAACTAGTTGTTAAGCTTTAGAAACTAGGATAAAGCAATACAACAAAAATATTAATCTACAACAGGCTGCTTATAGGTTCATTCCTCCTTAAAACCCATCTTGACTTAGTGTATTATCCTATTATCAAATAATCACATCAAAAATTTATTTGCCAAGTGGCTCAGTTGGTTAAGAGCTTGCTTAAGAGTGCGAGCACTGAGCAACAGGGTCACCGGTTCGACTCCCCCATGGGCCACGGTGAGCTGCGCCCAAGATGAGCTGCCGCTGAGCTACCAACAGGTGGTAGGATGGCTCAGCTGGTGAGAGCACATGCTCCTAACAAGGTTGCCTGTTTGAGATGGTGAGCTACAGCCACACACAACTAAGACTGAACTCGGCACCTTGAGATGAGCTGCCGCCCAGGTGGCACAGGGGATAGAGCACGCACTCTTACCAACAAGGCTGCCGGTTCAACTCCCACATGGGATGGTGCCTACGCCTACCAGCAACTTATTGAACACAGCACCTTGAGCTGAGCAGGTGACTGGACTTGGAGCTGAGCTTGCTGTGCCCTCCAAAACTAAGATTGAAGGACAACAACTTGGCTGCTCCCCTCCTCCAACTCCCCAACACTGTTCCCCTCCCCCAATTCCCCAATAAAAAAATTCTAAAAAAAAAAAAAAATGATTGTGATAAAAATGAATTTTTCCAACTAAGATCTAGTGTCTTGCCTGTAGTACTACCCTAGGGAGTAATGTACCATAGATTCAAAGACACAGTACAATAAACGCAATCGTCAATAATATAACACTCAGTCATTAAATGTGTGCATCATTCACAACTATCACTGTAAGTTTAATGAAGATGTATAATGATGCCTTCAAAAACATACCAGCACTCACAGATTTAAATCAATAAAACATAAATTTGCTATAGACTACACATGCAATAAAAAGGTGGGTATTAGGAGAAAATTAAAGTATCAAATCCTATTAAAAACATAATTGTAACTATAAATTAAGAACTGGAAATAACAATACTTCAAATGGCAGCTGTTATCCAGCCACATACTTATTCTCCTCTATGAAATCCCTAATAGTCTAATAAAGAAATATGCCAACCTACCAACCACACAATACAATTGTTTAAAAACCATCCTTAAAGTGCTTCCACTTGTAGAAATTCCCAAGTGAGCAATTTCTCCCCAATATGTAACACAATTTAAGAAATCCTTTGTTAAAAGGGTTCTAAATACTGGTGTGGGAAAATTTTTATTAAATACATACCACTCTAAAAGTTTCAGGTTTCAACTGTCACCATTAAGAGGAACTCATATACCATATATATATATATATATATATATATATATATATATATATATCAATGATTTCAGTAAATAATATGAAAAAGCCTGTGCTGCCAGTTCTAAATTAGCTATCTCCAGAAATTTATTACATGACTCAGTACCTATTATAAACTTAGAACTTGTCTCTTCTCTATCAAGTTTCTTATACTGCATTAGAACCAGACCTAAAAAATTAACATCTGATTAATATTAGTGTGTGAGTAACCATCACTGCACAAAAGATGACATCTAAATGACATTTGAAAAGGATATGGCAGATTCCCACAAGTAATTTTTTACTCCACCAATGTTTGGAATGTTATTTTTAAAAAAAGGAGGGCGCCTTTAGAATAATGCTATATGTAGTACAGCTAAGTACTTCTCCAAAGCAATCCAAAAGTTCTAACAGGACAAGTAAAGGAACCAGATGACCACCCACACCCATCCCTTAAATGCATCTTATTTTATGTCACAAGCTGACACAAAAATGGACTAACATCATTAAAAGAGAGGAAAAGCATTCCATGTTCTTTTCTTGATTTACTTACAGGGATGAGGTAGGAAAAGCACAGGATCCTACTCCTGACTCTCATCATTTACAGTGTGTGAGACCTTTAACAAGTCAACCTCAATTCTCTGGACCCACCTGGCAAACCAGGCAGGAGAATCTGACCATCTAAATCCATTCAGCTCTGAGATGCTACAGTTATATTTCAAGAGTCTTCCTACAGCATGGATTCGCTTTCCAGGTCTCTTTGCATGTAAACACCCAACATTCACAAACTACACTGAAACAAGAATGAGGTGATCCTATCAAGTATTACATTAAAGGGAGAGTCAAAGAAAAATTAAATTATATCGCTCCCATGGGCACTTCCTTCTCCATACAGAAGCAAGCAGAAGCCATAAGAAATCAAGTCCTGAAGAGAAGGAGCTAAAATAATACATTAAATAAAACTGAATACATTAGCCTTCACTCTTGAAGCTTTCTGTACATTAAAGAAAGCTTGATTAAGAAATCCTTTTTACACTTAACCTACAAAAAGGACTCAACTGGCATCCATAGAACAAGTAAATAAAGGTACAACTTTTAACCAAATGACTAAGCTTGTAAAAGAAACAATGATTAGAAGAGAGGATGCTTCGTATTTAAAACATCAGCCTCATGCTTCTAAAGCATAACATAAAAACTTTAAGTATATCTTGGTATCTTTTTAATTTTACTTAAAAACAAATACCAATCTCCTAAATCGTCAAAATTTCAAACCTGTGCATGCCCAGGGAAGGTTGGCATCAGCTACTCCAAGGTAATTTTTTTCCCTTCTCTTTCCTCCTCTAGGTCTGGAAATTTACTCTTGGTTTTGCGCCTCACGATCCTGTCAGTTCATCAGCAGCCTAAAGTCCACTCCGGAGGAGAAGAACACAAGTGCCCTCGCAGAGATCGTAGTAACACGCAGTCGAGACTTGTACGAGCCGGATCACGAGGCCACGCGGGTACAATTTCAACAACTTAAGTTGAAGGTTTAATTTAAAAAAAAAAAAAAAAAGAGGCAAAGGAAACCCCGCTCCCCGTGATACTTAAGGCCTGAAGCCAACCACTGGGGTGAGGGTGGGGGAGTCCGCTCCTCAACGAAGAGGCCCGGGGACAAAGTGCGGAGCCGAGGAAAGGATGGAGGGCGCCGGGCTCCGGAGGGCCTGAGCGGGGCCGGCCCACACCCCCGCCCGCTCCCCCACTCCAGAACCGCGGGGCTCGGGCTCAGGGTGCAGGCCCGCCATCGCAGGGCATGCTGACAGCTGCCACCGACGCAGGGCTGCAAAGTCCTCCAGCCCGGCGATCCCCTGGCCCACCCTGCCCCACCCCGCAGGCAGCCAGGGTGGCGCGGCTAGAAAAGGATACTCCCGGGTGCGGAAGGCCTCCTGAGTGTGCGCGATGGTGAAGAGCGGCTCCTCGCCGGGAAGCGGCTTCACCAGCGGGAAGGGCTTGCGGCCCAGGAGCGGCGCCATCGCAGCGGCGGCAGCAGCAGGGAAGGGAGAGGCGGCTGCTCGGCGAGCCCGCGGTGCAACACTAGGCCCTGCGGCCCGAAGTGAGCGCCAGGCTCCCGGGGGTGGGGTGGGGGAGGGGAGGGGTGAGAGGGCGGCGCGAACTCGGCTCTCTCACTGCTGGCGCGGCAGCGCGAGGACCATGGAACGGGACGCAAGAGCGCAGAACTCCTACGCACACTGCTGCGCCGCCCGGCAGCCTCCGGCCAACCTTCGCTACCGATCCCCGCGTTCGGCAGTCACGACTCCTCCTCAGCTGCACAGGAGGAAATTATTGAAAAATGGCGGGAGATTCCCCTCCTCCCCCTCGCCCCGCCAGTGCACACACTAACTTGCTCCCCTGTGGCGCCGGTGGCGAATGATCCAATAGGCGGAGAGCTGGTCAGCGCTCACAGTCAATTGGCTCAAAGGAGCTGCCGCTCTGCTCTTGAGTCCCGCCTCCTTCCCCGACCGCGTAGTTGGGTTGCAGCGCACTAGTGGGCAGTATGAAGAGGTGAAAGGTCACGTTATGTAAGCGCTGCTGACAGGCGTGCGGCATCGCACCCGTAGAGTTGATAATGGGGGATTGCGGGGAACCGAAAAGCCGGGAATTCAAGGAAGTCAGGCCACCACAGAGGCCCCCTAACATATACAGACACTGCGCCATCTGTCACCAACGGCGACACCGACATCCGGGCACCACTGTCCGTGTGGTGCGCCGGAGGGGGGAGGGGGAGCGCGCGGCCAGGGGCTTTGTCTTTCCACTTGTGCTCCGCCCCCTTCTTAAAGGCACCGCGCTCGGCCACGCCCGGAGACGCGCGGTTGGAGCGGATGGGAAGAGAGGTTGGCGGGAAGTAACCCCAAGACCTTGCCCAAGCAAAGGTTCTACTGAAGAAGTTGAGCCCCAGCCTTGCTTACCCGAAAGTTAACTTCTGGACGAAAGTGTGGTTGAGATGTGGATATTATTATGGTGCTTGTTTTTAGGGGCTTGCTGGAAAGGATAATATAGAAGCTTCTTGGAAAAATAAAGGACATTCATCTATTAAAGAGACATCCATTTCTTTACAGAGTCTTTACTAGCATCTACAATGTTGCTAACCCTGTGTTGGGTGGTATAGGGGGTGGGGGGCAATAAAACACACTGCCCTACAAAAATGAGAAATAATCACAGTTCTGTGTGATGAGTGCTGAACAAAGTGCACAGTAAGTAGACAGCAATAACTGCCTGGAGAGTGAGATATTTGAGCTGCTTCAAGCTGACTGACTACACCCATAGTCCAAAATCTGTTTGGCTATTCAATCAGAAATACACTCATAATAATTCTCTCCCTATTAAATTGTCCCCCTGGTTTCAAAGATCTTCAGTGACCCCAGAACATACGTTTGCAGCCTGTTCTTCAACAGGGCTAGACTGCTAGATGTCCCTGAATGCAGCATACCAATACAAGACTTTTTCTCCTTTTCTCACATTGAGGTGAGAAGTACACCTCCAGTAAAAGGTAAGTTCTAGGTCAGACGCCACCTTTATGGAGCCTCCTCTGATCACCTAGCAGAGAAGGAAGCTCATCTTCCTTCAGTAGCCATTTCTACTTAAGAGGATTAGGAGAAACTTAGAGGATGTGGCATTTGAGTTGATTGTGAAAAGGTAAGTAGCACTTGACCAGGCAGAGAAATGAGACAAACATTGCAGACAGTGAGCAGCAGGACAAACTTGGTAAATTCAGGACATGTACCTAAAACAGGGGTTTTGAGGCAGAAAGTACAAAGAGATGAGAGTGGCAAAAGACATGATCTCCTTGAGCACAGCGTGTGATGGTTGAATTGGAGTCACCATTTTGAAGGGAACTGTAGTAGTTTGTGGCAGTGATACCAAGGGCCTCAACTGTAACAAGATCAGTGGAGACAGGCAGACAGATTTGAGTTACAGACTAGGTGACTAATGGGATAGACATTTGTAGGACTAGATAACCTAACAGCAGAGTACACACAGAGTAAAGACTCCAAAAACATTAAGAAACAAATTTTGGGAAAATTTTGATATTTCAAAAAAAGCATCTAATTGCATATGAAAATGAACATATAATTATTTCAGCCCTTGGGGCTGATGCATGCTGGAGTCCAGCCCTAGTGTTGTTAAAGTAGAGATCTAGAATAGGAGAAAGAATCAGTGATGGGCTCAGTTTCAGCCACAAAAACCAGAGACACCCTGGAGAGCCATCCAGAACACAGCTGGAAATTCTGAAGCCAAAAGTGGAAGCTGGAGGTGGAGATTTGTGAGCACAGCTTATCAACTGGAGCCCAAAAATACGGAGTTGATAAGGGTCTCCCCAAATAAAGAACAGTGCTTACATTCGAGAGGTGGAATTATGGTTGGTTTTATTTTCTTAATTTTTTTATGCTTTTCAATTCATTTTCTATAGTGGTTATATATTATTAGTTTTACAATATAAAAAACTTTAATGTGACTCTTGCTGGATGTCCGCCATTTCTGTGGCTCAAGTTTATAGACAATGGAATTGATTAACACAAGATTTTAACATCTTGTCCTAAAGATGTAAAAAAGAAGGGAGAGACTAAGTTAACACAGCTATCAGTTTCCTGTTCTAATACTTTCATTGACTCCTGTTGCCAACAAAACCCTTCTGAGTATTCTCCCTGTCCAGTCTTTGAGTGCCTAACTCTCACCAAGCCCAAAGTGCACCACTTCCTAATTCCCAGAATTCACTATGCTCATTCCCCACAGCCAGACGTGTACTTCTTTCTCCTCTATCTGAATCCGTCTTCCTAATGCCTTTCCCCGATTGTTCCAGCCCACATCTGCTTTCACTGAACTCACAGTTTTTTAAATCATAATTTCAGCAAAATTTGTTGTTCAACGTGTTTTCTCCCCCAACATTTGAATAAAGGATAATGCAGAGATTAAAATGTGTGCTTCTATTGATCAAAGTCAACTGTGACAGTTTAGCTCCAAGAGTAACAGAAGAGTAACACTATCTAAAGAAGCATAGCACATTTCCCTATGCACATGTGCACTGGATAGTTCTATGACATGAGCTCAGTAAGCAGGGCCTATGTTTGTGGTCTGTGTCATATGGAACTATGCCCTGCAATACACCCATTCTTTACTGATGCAGACACAAACCCTTGATTCCAGTTTCAGCTTCTGGCTGGTCTTTTCCAGCCTGTCCTGTTGGTTCCTCAAACTAAAAACATCCCAAACCCCCAGTTTATTATCTTCCTTCCCTCTGCTCTATGTGGGTATTTTATTTCTATTAATGGCCCCACCTTCCTCACAAACTTGCAGGCTCAGCCTTGACCTCTCTTGAGCTCCACAGCCATTGAGTCAACCAGATACAGTAGTCCCCTGTTATCCACAGAGAACCGTCCCAAGACTACCAGTGAATGACTAACACTGTAGATAGTACCGAACCTATAAATATATATATAGATAGAGAGATAGATATAGATATAGATAGATATAGATATAGATATAGATATAGATGGAGAAAATTCTGAGATGTCCTAAATTAAATTAAATTACAACAGGCCTGAGGGTGAAAGGAGATGAGAGGTTAATCAGTTAATAACGGCAGGGGGCAAGACCAACAAAAGACTGCTTACATTCCTGAGTGTGTGTTGCAACTTTGAATTAACTTCCAGGTGGCTATTTCCTCCATTATTTAAAGAGAATAGCTGAGTAGCTGACTACAGGCAGTTCCACTTCTTGCCTACGCAGAACTTTCCAGACTGTTGCCCACAACCAATGCAAAGGAGCAAACACTTCTTCCTTATGGACTATGCACCTATCCCAGAACTGGCCCCACTTCCCCTTCTCCCACCCCTTTTATCTATAGCCAATGTAAAATCTTTCAAAACAACTTACATCTTTCTTTTCCAAACTGTTAGCATAAAAGAGCCCAGGAAATCCAGGTCAGCGGACATGTCTTCTCCATCTAGCCCTGATGCTTGTGTTAGACTTCATATTCCAGAGCCTGGTCCTTTTTCTGGCTAGTATTTAGCTCAATAAACCCTTTCTTTTGGAAAAGCCTTAGGTCATGGAAGTTTTTCTTTAACACATCCTATGTTTTTTTTCCTATATATACACACCTTTTCACTTAAAGGAAGCACTTTACATTTCTCTTTGCATATCCAAATTGCCAGCATCACTACTCTGTGCTTTGAGACCATTATTAAGTAAAATAAGGGTTACTTGAACGTAAGCACTGCGATATAGCCAGTAACAGAGAAAGCCACTAAGTGACTAAGGGGCAGGTATAGAACAGTGTGGAGACACTGGACAAAGTGATGATTCATGTCCTGGGTGGGATGGAGCAGGATGGAATGCGATTTCATCACACTACTCCAAATGGCATACAATTTAAAACTTATGAATTGTTTATTTTTGTAACTTTCCATTTAATATTTTCATGCCATGGCTGACCACAGTAACTAAGAGCACGGAAAGCAAAACCATGGATAAGGGGGACTACTGTAACGTCAATTCTATCTACCTAAGATCTTGAACTGTCCCCTTCCTGGCATCCCTCCAGCATCCTACTTCAAGCCTTTATTTCTGGCCAAAACTACTACTATGACTTCCTTCTTTTAAAACATTTTAAACTACATTATGTATTTTTCATGGTACAATGAACATAGCTCCAAAAAGGGAACATGTAAACTATTTAAAAAACAAATAGTTCCACAAAAAGCAGCCCTGCAGCACTCTCCCCATCCACTTCCTACTGGCCTAGACTGCCATTTTATTTTATTTTAAATTTTATTGGGGAACAGTGTGTTTTCCAGGACCCAACAGCTCCAAGTCAAGTAGTAGTTTCAATCCAATTGTGGAGGGCGCATCTCAGTGGCCCATGTGGGGATCGAACTGGCAACCTTGGTGTTGAGCACTGCGCTCTAACCAACTGAGCTCACTGGCCACTCCTTTAGGCAGACATTTTCAATTTGTTAAACTGTTTCCTCTAGCACTTGCCTCCATATTTCTAAGTAACATAGGTAATGCTGTTTTAGTTTTCAGTTTTAATATTAACTGCTTTCTTCAATGGAAGGTAAGGATTTAGCCCTCTTCTTCCCCAAGAACACTACATACATATATTTAAGAATATTCCCCAAATAATTACATTGTAATTTGTTAAAAAAAATTCAGTGTATAACTTATGATTATATATTATTCACAGATGATCCACATGCTAAACTGCTTAGACTTCTTTCTTCTTTTGTTTTCCATGGTTTGCTTCAGTCTATTATCACTTTGTTTTCCTCTATCACTGCCTGCTCTATCCCCAAACTAACAGAACTCTAAGTGTTCTCTCAATACATGCAAATATATCAGAAGGGCAATGTCATTCCAACTTGTTCCCCTGCCTCCCTCTTTCCTTTCCATGGTATCTTGCCACACTATGTCACTTCCCTGTTCTTGGCTTCCAACAGTTGGCTCTCTAAAGCCAACAAGATAAATCCCAACTATTTGGCCTGGCCTTCAAGGCCTTCCACAATCTGTCCTCAATCTGTCTACTACATCCCTGATACTCCTTACTCTGCAGCAAAACTAGGTTTATCTGTTTCTAAACACCCCACTAAAAAGATTTAGCTCTGGGCCGGCCGAGTGGCACGATGGTTAAGAACTCGCTTGGGATGCCAGAGGGCCCCGGTTTGGATCCCACATATGAGGGCCAGTGACACTGCCCTCCACAGCTAAGATGCTGAACAA
>NW_017731457.1:1828704-1841542 GCF_001890085.2 Hipposideros armiger | reverse complement strand
AAAAAAAAAAAAAAAAAAAAAAAAAGATTTAGCTCTCCTAAGAAGAATGCCTGGGGCTGACAAAGTTCAAGACAGGCGCATCTTTTTGTGCCTGACAGTAAGGAACTGCTCAAATAATGATGGGGACATGTCAAAAGGACAACGGGGCCAGCATGAAGGGATTCTAACTGGCTGAATCTGGGACAATTTGAACATTTTAAAAAATGACAGTACAGAAAAAAAAAAAGACAGTAACGAATTTAATATAATACACATTGAATATAAAGGGAATCCATGAGCCCATCATAATATTTAGAGAGAAAAAGAGAAATAGAAGTGAAAGACAAGGGAAATCTGTTATAGAAGGCTGACAATGAATGAAAGAATATAAAAAGATTTAGAAAAATCACCATTTTACAACCTCCAATGAAGTAATTGATTCAGAAATAGATCATCATTGGATGCTAAAATCAGTGGGTAAATGTTGTTGGGGAACCATCTAAAACTATTACTCCCTACAGATTTATGTAAATGCACCCTAAAGGTGGAATAGTCTGGCCAGTACCACCTTAGCCAAGTGATCAAATTCAGCATCACCAATAATGGGTCAAACTGACAATATGTGCCGTTTTTTCTTAATGATTTTAAAAAAATTTTTATTGGGCAACAGTGTGTTTTTCCAGGACCCATTAGCTCCAAGTCAAGTAGTTGTTTCAATCTAGTTGTGGAGGGCACATCTCAGTGGCCCATGTGGGGATCAAATTGGCAACAATGGTGTTATGAGCACTGTGCTCTAATCAACTGACCTAACCGGCCGCCCCAATATGTGCCTCTTGATATAAGGTAATGAGAAGTACTCATCATCTCTGTAGTAGTCTAACCAAAATCATTTAACCTGAAACCCTTAAAAGACAAATCCAGATTGTAGGACATTCTACAAATAACCACCAGGACCCTTAAAAAATATTGTTATGAAAAGATACCTATCCACCCACCTCCCAAAAATGGTTCTAAAAAGAGACTAGAGGGACCTGAGAACTAAATGTTATGTGTGGCCCCAGATTAGGTCCTGGATCTGGGGGTCTGGGGAATTACTATCAAGTACATTATCGGGACAGTTTTGGAAATTTTACTATGTTCAGATTAAATATTATATCATTATTAAATTTCTTGGTACGATAATGATACACTGGTCTTGTTGGGGGATGTCCTTATTCTTAGGAGATATAGGTATTTAGGTCTAAGGAGTCAGAATGACAGCAGCCTATTTTCAAGCAAAGAAAAAACGTGTATTGAGATATAGTGCAAATGTGGCAAAATGTTAATAACGGTGAATGTAAGTGAAGGGTTTACATAGCTTATTAAACTATTTTTTCAGCTTTTTGGATTTTGACAATTCTCAAAATACAAAGTTGTAAAAATAGGCACCCAATTCCCCCGTTACTCCCTACGTACATCCCATGCCTCATGGCCTCCCTTTGTTTGCTCATGCTAACCTGCCCAAAGTAATCTTTCCTTACATCCAAATATCTCAAGGCCCAGCCTCACTGCCAGCTCTTCTATAAACCTTCTGTGATCGCAAAGCCTCCAAGACTCTTCTCTGAGCCCTGACAGCATTCAACCCTCACCACCCCCACGGCACAGACTCCTGTCTCGCTTCTCTACCTCAGAAAGGTAGAGACCATGTGTCTACCAGTTGAACTTTACAGAGAACCCAGGATATGTTGTCAACAAATATTTGTAAAATACCATTTTCCAAGATGATGAGTAAATCTGCTCCCACGCATTTACCTTTTGCATACTCCAAAGTTCTCGTGTGCAAAAATGCAACAAGCTCTATTGCTCTTTAGTGCTTATTCATATTTAATGAATATGAATTAAACTCTGTATTTTTCCTAATTCAAATGTGCATATGCATTGGGCCTACCGCTGCCCAGAGGGAATTTACAAGTTGTAAATAAATGTGGTCATTCCTGGACTTTTTCCCTTCTCTTTTTCTACTCCTCTTAACCCTTACTGCATCAATATTCTGGGATGGTAGTGGAGACTGCTAGCCTGAATTTCTTAGAATATCAATGAAGTGGTGCTAAAGTGGAAGTCAATGAAAAGAACAAAATGGTTTCCATTACACATTTTTCATCATCCTACATGTTCCTTTGTGGGCTCTACCCCAGTACCTACCACACTGTGCTCTATGTAGTTCCACGGAGAGGTCCAACTCCTGGGCCAATCGCCCCGAGGGACACGATTCCTCCCAGTCCTAGCACCTGGTCACGAAGTAACCACAAATGCCAACTGCTATCTCCCCTTGTTCGTTTTCTCTCCAGCTTACCTTTTGTGACACTTGATTTCAATAATTGTTTCTCATTTACAGAAACTCTATTTAGTTCTTTTCTAAATCTGCCTGTTTTTTTAAATTATTTTTTATTGTGAAATACACATTTTTTAGAATTAGTTTCAGCTGTACAACACACTGCAATAGTTATACTTTTTACCCCTCGAAGTGACAATCCCCCTCTCCCCCAATCCGCCGCCCCACTTCCCCCCCCCAGTATCATACATATCTATTACAATTCCCTTGACTCCACTCCCACCCTATACTCCACGTCCCATGACTACATATATATCTTCACTTATAGTTGATATAAAATACTATACAACATCGGCTTCAGGTGTACAGTGCAGTGATCAAGCCTCTACCCCATCCATGATGCGGTCTCCCTAGCAAGACATGTGACCATCTGACACCCTACAAAATATTTACAACATTATTAATTATATTCCTCGAACTGTCTTTCATATCCCTGTGGCAATATTGTAGTTACCTATTTATTCTGTCTAATCCCTTCCCCTTCTCCCTCATCTCCACCCCCCTCCCAACTAGCAGCCATCAGTTGTTCTTCTATATCTCTGAGACCATTTCTGCTTACTTTGCTCATTCATTCAGTTTTTTAGATTCCACATAGAAGTGAAATCATATGGTATTTGTCTTTCTCCAACTGACTTATTTCACTTAACATAATAGTCTCTAGGTCCATCCATATCGTTGCAAATGGTACAATTTGCCTATTCTTTTTATCATAGTCATTATACTTTCAATAACGTTTAAAAACACATTAAAACATTTTATGTACCACATACAATTCCAGTAACTGTGACATTCATTTGACAACTTGACAGTACACGTTATGTTAAATTAAAAAAACAAACAGAGATGACAAAACACGGCAGAACTTGGATTCTAGTCTCATCCAAGGTACCTGGAACGCCTGAGAGAAATGAGAGGAATCACTTTAGGAAATACTGAAATGAAATTCTTGAACATAGAGAATGTAGAATTCTTTTCAACCACAGTTCTGTTTTCCTTAGGAACCAGCAGCAAAAAAAGAACTCACAGACAGAAAGCAGGTTTGTGATTGCCAGGGCCTCAGGGAAGGGGCAAGTGGGGAGCAAATGCTTAGTGGGTATGGGGTTTCTGTTTGAGGTAATGAAAAGTTTGGAGCTAGACAGCAATGTTGATTGTCCAATGTTGGGAATGTATTAGTGCCATTGAACTGTACACTATAAAATGGTTAAAATGATAAAATTTGTTATGTATATTTTGCCATAATTTTTAAAAAGTAAAAAAGAAAAAGAACTCGTGAATGCTTCCTAAGGACCTGGAGCTGTGCAAAACACAACCATCAGTTGCATTCTGTGTACACAGGGACAGAAATATAATTCGACTACATGACAACTTCAAAGGGTACATCCAAATCATTTTCATCAGAAAGTCACTCTGTGGAAGAAAGACAACTGGCAGAGCCCAGCCCAGTGACTTCACAAGCACTCAGTCACCACTACCCTCAGACCCCCACCCCCACCCCAACAACCTTCAAGAATAAAACATTCAGATACAAATGAGACATATTTCAAATAGTTTAATTTTAAAAATATTCTATTCAGTGCTAAAATATGTATTCACTCACTGTTGCCCATTTCCATTTCTTAAACTTTTTTGAAACAAAAAATAAAATCACAAAGTTCAATTAAACATGCAGATTTCAAAGAAAAGGGAACTTTCTAGAAAGTCTGAGCTGAAGGAGTACTGTGGGGGACGGGTACTGTTGTCAGACCTCAAATTCTTGCTGGGGCAGAGTCTGTGGCGTGGGTACTGGGGACCATAGTAGGAGGTGAGCCACGCTGGAATGAAATGTACAGGTGAAAACAGGGAAAGCTGCATCTGTGTGTGTGTTGGGGGAAGGGAATGGTTATGGTGGGGGACAAAGAACTGTCAGCAGCTAGAGAGCCCATGAGAGGCAAGATAACCTCAGGAATGGGCAGAAGTGCCAGGACAGCAAGAGGTCTATACGGACTTTTCTGCCTTCTTGTGGAGGAAAGCCCCTTCCCTCCGAAGTCTCTACCCAGGCACTCTCCAACAGCAGCCCATAGGGCACCTAGCCCTATGGAAGTCCATGAGTCTACAGTCGCCATTCAAGTTCAAGTAACTCTAGGCACTCTCTTCTCAAGAGGGTGCCTTCCACATCTCTTTCCTCTTGTAGAAGCGCCAGCAGCTCAGTCCAGAGGTTCTAGAGCACAGACTGCTACCTGGAGGTGACAGATGAACCTTGGGATGGCTGATGCCCCAGCCTACTTGGGGTGCAAAAAGGACATGAGTGCTCTTTTCAGGAGCAAGCAGACACAGGCGCCAGGGACAGGAAGATGACGTTACCACCCCAAGTCCTATGTCAGCCTTCCAGCCCGGAAGGCTCCTATGTGCAGGCTCTGGACCCCAGTGCTTGCCCTTACCCCAGCAACACAGCATGGTCAGAACCAGACGCAATAAATAGAGGCGGGGGCCAGGAGGCTAGGGCGCGGGGATGGTGCTAGCTTTCTGATGCTGTCTGCGGCACTGCAGGTTGGTCCACACAGAAGCGTTTCAGGGGTGGAGCACTTGAGTCTTCCTCTTCCTCAGTAATCTAGGAACAGTCAGAGCACAGAATTACAGGGCCATCCCTCTGAACCAGAACCTTCCATCCACCCTAATTACAAACCAGAAGCCCAATGCCAACCTTCTCGCAGCTAACCAAACGTCTTCCCCCGCCTTAGGACCTGGAGACACCAGTTTCCCACACTGCCTCCCCTCCCTACTGGAGCACACTCGAGGCCATATGTGCAATTCATAGCAAGAGTCCTTCTTTTTTTCTTAAGAACTGGGAAACCCTAAGTGCCTCCTTACCGGTGTCTCCAGTGGGACTGGTTCTTCCTTCGTGAGGGTGGGAGGTTCATCAGCAACTTCTGAGGCAGGTAGGGAGGGCTCTGAAAAAGCAGCAAGGTCAGCATACCTACAGGGCCTCCTGAGGCGGGAGGCTCCTACAGAATCTGCTCTAGCTGGGGGAGCTTTCCCAAGAGCTATGTGGAGGTAGGTGCCTTACAGAAGAAGCAATACTGCCGGAGAATCAGTATGTATTAAAAGAAGAAATTCGCAGGATATAATGCAAAGGGCATGAGCTCTGAAGTTAGAAGAAATGAAATCGGAGACACCCAGTTCCACCAGTTCCTAGCTACTTGATCCTGGATAAGCAATTTAGCCTTCCTAAGACTCCACTTCCTCATCTGTCAAATGGAGATAACAGAATAGCTATTTCATAGGGCTTGGGAGAGAACTGTACCAGGAATCAAATATAAAAAGTGCCTCACACAAAGCCTGGCATTCATTTGTGTTGCTTATTTTCTTCCTTCATTCTGTGAGAAGGGAGAAAGACAACCATTCCCCATAACAGCTCAAATTGTTAACAAATGGCTTGAGGCTGCCAAGGCTCTGCAGCATTTTCTCTAACCTCTTACTCTAAAGAGAAACGTCAAAAACAACAGGCAAGGCCCCTCCCAGATGCTCATCCTGGGTCAACTGAGAGACTCACCCTCGAGGATTTCCTGGCCCAGAGTAGGGGGCTGGGAGTCATCTGTACGGAAGTCAGAGGTGTGTGCTGGGCTCAGAGACTCGCTTTGCTGGGGGCTGGGGCTCGAGTTGGTGCTGCTGTCCACCTTGAGTTGATAGACATCAGACACAGAACTCTGGTTGCTGTTTTCATCTGAAAACCAAATGTGACAAAGGCCAACAGTTGAGAGTGGTAATTTTTCCCTCGAGAGTAACACAGTAGAGCCAAGGGCCTGGTGTATCTCCTTGGGCAGCCATGAACACACTGTATCTCCTTAGTTCAGGCCTTAGGCAGCAGCCATGGACACACCAGGTACAATGATCATTGCTGGAGATGCACCCTGAACCGAAGGCAGACACTCACGGGCTTCTATGCACTGCAAATTATTTACAAAGTCCAAGCTGATTAATTTAAGCATTTTCTATTTCACAACATATATTCTAAGCACCAGATGCAGCTAGAATCTTTAAGTTTATGCAATATGTATATTTCAGGACGGTCAGGATATAGTTATTAATCCTTTATTACCCACCAATTTATAGCTTAGCCCTGGTATTTTCTTACTGTTCAGGGGAACAGAGGGACGTAGCTATGCCTCTCAACCTTTCTCACAACACAAGATGTGTAGAAAAGGATGAAATCTGTCTGGCACTCTCGGCTATCTGAAAGAGGAGGGCAGTGGTGTTTGGAGGTACTCAGCTCAGGCCTTGAAGTGGCCCAGGCTCCACCTGATGCCTCACAGACCAAGGGATTCCCACCTGGGAAGCTGTCTGATGCTTAAAGTCACCACATAAGATAGAAACACAGGAGTCAACAACTCCTTCCTCTCCCTCTCCTCCGGCACCCAGTCACCAAATCTGATCCATCCTTCTGCTCTATCACTTGTGTTCATTCCTTCTTCTCCTGCTGCCTTAGCTCAGGCCTCATAATCTCTGGCCTGGTCTTCAGTAACAGACCAGAGATAAGTGCCCTTCCTTCAGTCCCATGTACTCCCAACTGTACTTCGCATTACTGCCAGCGTGATCTTTTTAAACCCTTCACTGGTTCCCTGCACTTAAAGAATAAATTTCAAACGCCAGTGCTTCTCCGTGCAGGCACAAGGTGGCCCTATCATTCCATACAAAGTCCTTTCTGAGCTCCAGGCTCACTGCCTGTTTTTAGTCCATACACACCCTCGGCTCCAGCCAAGCTGGACCTAAGTGAAGAGCTGCTTCATGCACAGGTGTCTGTTATAACCTGCTCTTTTCGGTCATCCTGGAAAGGCCAACATTGAGCTGAAGCATCACGTCCTCCGCAGAGCCATGTCCCAGGCTCCCTTGGGTGGAAATGACCACTCTTTTATGCTCTTGTTGTATACTGTGCGCACCTGTATTTTTATTATTTTACACGCCAGTTTCCTTCTATTAATATTATACTCTGTGCAGGCAGGCTCTGTGGCTTACTGGTCCTTGAATCTCTTGCGCATAGTACCTGGCACACAGTAAGAGTTCATTAAATGTTCACTGAATGAAAAGGATGAGATGGTGGCCAGATTGAGAAAATGGAGCCTCATATGTCTCCCAGAGCTCTATGATTACTGAACATCCCACACATAGCTACAGCCTTTCCCTGTAGTCTTCCTTTATCACACTGACCCAGGTGGGGAGGGGTTAGGAGAGAGGTGGGGAGGGGACACCGGCACACTCCCAATCTAGTCTTGAAGAGAAAATCATAAGCCTTTTCTATTCTTTACTTCTACAAAGACCACTGTCTTCTATGCTAAAATGGAAGTCGCACTTTATTGTAAAAAGAATAAAGCTGTGTCACTTTTAAGCCTAGGCAAACACTTTTCTTCTCCAAGCATCAGTTTCTATAACTAGAGATGATGATTACTGCCTGGTTTATTTCACAGGCTGATGTAAGAATAAAAATGAGACACTGAAGTGAAAGTGCTTTGTAAACAGTAAATGCCACATAGGTGTAAAAGGTAACAACATGAATGCAGTGCTGACACAGACAGGATGTTTACCGAAGACTGGTTTAGGAGGCAGAGCTTATGCCAACAGTAGGTTGGCAGATGCCTTGGCTTTGGGTGGCCTACTGTAAGGCATTATCATAAATACACACTCTAAGAAAATAGCTTCTGGGGCCAGCCGAGTGGCTCAGTTGGTTAAGAGCGCGAGCTCTGAGCAATAGGGTCGCTGGTTTGATTCCCACATGGGCCAGTGATGCTGCACCCGAGCTGAGCTGCTACTGAGCTACCAACAGGTGGCAGGATGGCTCAGCTGGTGAGAGCATGTGCTCCTAACAACAAGGTTGCTGGTTCCACTCCCACTTGGGATGGTGGGCTACACCCACCCGCAACTAAGATTGAACATGGCAACTTAAGCTGAGTGGCCGCAAGCTGCTGACGGGCAGCCGGATGGCGATTGTACTTGGAGCTGAGCTAGCTGCACCCTCTACAACTAAGACTGAAGAATAACTTGGCTGTTTCCCTTCCCCAATAAAATCTTTTAAGGAAAAAGAAAACAGCTTCCGGTCCAGAAACCCAGGAACTAACATGAGGTCTGTCACTTACTAGTTATGTGACTTTAGACATATGACTTCACCTCTCTGGGCCTCAGTTTTCTTAAATGGAAAACGAGGATATTATCATCTATCTTGCAGTGTTATCATGAGGTCTAAATGAAAAGACTTATGTAAAGTGCCTAGCAAGATACCAGCAAAACAGTAGGCACTGAAATGATATATAGAACTATTATTAGTGAGTTCATCTAAGTTTTCATTTTCCTGCAAGGAAGACATATGGATGCAACTCACCCTGGAATTCAAGGAGGAGAGAGGAATTGGCTGAGGCATCAGAGGGAAAGCCATTAGGTTCCCGGGCTGCTGAACCATTCGATTTTGACTTTTCTTTCTAGAAAAGGAAAAAAAGAGGAATATGACAGAGCCAAGCAGGAGACTCACAGAGAAGGAGAATGGTGCTAGTTTAGACACCAGAGGTCTGGATTAGGACTGAAAAGGAATAATGACAGTGGCTTGAGAATCCAGGGCCCAAGGAATAACAAAACCCTAGACAAGGTGTCCCCAAGCCTCAGTGTCTCTATCTGTAAAATGGACCTTTCCAGCACTAATATTATGAATCACAAGTGACAGGCAGATAGACATGCTTCCACTAGAGCTCCTTGTGCTACTCTTCTGCTTTCTGCCCTGATCAGAATGCTCTATTCAACCCTTCCCTATGCGGATGGGGGAGAAACACAAAATACTCATTTGAGAAAGATTCCTATTTTAGTAGCACAGCAAGAAAAAATAAGCAAAAGAAGAATGGACCTCTGACTGGACAAAGGAAGGAGTCACTTACATGTAATGCAAGAAGTTATGGGACAGGGCTGGCCCGAGTGGTGTGATGGTTAAGAACTGGCTTGGGACGCCAGGGGGCCCCGGTTCGGATCCCACATATGAGGGCCAGTGACACTGCCCTCCACAGCTAAGATGCTGAACAACAGCTCAACCTGGAGCTGGGCTGCTGTGAGTCGCCGGCGACAGTGTAGGCTGCAGCCCCTGGGGCAGTGGGTTGCCATGAGCTACCGTATGTAGCCAGCAGCCAGCGTGAGCGGCCAGCAGCCAGCGTGAGCGGCCAGCAGCCGCAGTGAGCGGCCGTCCAGAAGCCGGCGACTGATCTGCCTCACCCGGGAAGAGCGCAATGATAACACCAACATGGGCCAGTGAAGCGACGTCCTCCACAACTAGACTGAAGAACCAAAGGACAGCAACTTGTCTGTTCCCCTTCCCCCGATTCCCCAGCGCTGTTCCTCTCCAATTCCCCAATAAAATCTTAAAAAAAAAAAAAAAAATTTTCTATGCCACTGAGTAATCTTCTACATCTTTTTTATAATAGTTACAAAGCTTTACAAGAGGCAGGTTCACAATAACTTAATAAATTCTTTACAATAAGATCTTTATTTTGCTTGCAATTTTTAAATACTATGAACACTGTAGATGTACCTTGTACACATTATGATTATCTCCTGAAGATAAATTCCTAGAGATAAAACTTCTAGATCAAAGGGATTAAATATTTTGAAGCCTTCCCCCCAGGCTTTACTGAGTTATAACTTACCAAAAAAACCTGTAAAAAAAAAAACCTGTAAGAGGGCCGGCCGAGCAGCGCGTTGGTTAAGAGCTGGCTTGGGACACCAGCTCTGAGCAGCAGGGCTGCGGTTCGGATTCCACATTGAGGGCCAGTGACACTCGCCCTCTACAGCTGGAGCTGGGCTGCTGTGAGTCGCCGGTGACGGCGTAGGCTGCAGCAGGGCTGCAGTGGGTTGCTGTGAGCTACGTGAGTGGCTGGCAGCCAGTGTGAGCGGCTGGTAGCCAGTGTGAGCTACTGGGAGCCGCTGTGAGTGGCCGACCAATGACCGGTGACCGATTGCCTCACCTGGGAAGAGCACAATGATTACAATACCAACATGGGCCAGTGAAGCGACGTCCTCCACAACTAGACTGAAGAACAAAACAGCAATTTGTCCACCTGCCTGTTCTCCTTCTCCAATTCCCCAACGCTGTTCTCCTCCCCCCAATCCCTCAATAAAAATCTTTAAAAAAAAAAACCTGTAAGATATTCAAAGTGTACATTGTGGTGATTTGATGCATATATACAATGTGAATCTAGTTAATTAACACATCCATCACTGAAAGCTTTTAAATATACATACCATATTTCCCCATGTATAAGACACACCCTTTTTCGAAAAATTTGGGGTCTAAAAACTGGGTGCACCTTATACAGTGGTTGTATGAGTGCAAAAACAAGCGCAAAAAAAGCGGGAAATGCAAGTTTAAAAAAAACCCTACAACCACTGTATACGACGCACCCAGTTTTTAGACCCCAAATTTTTCGAAAAAGGGTGTGTCTTATACATGGGGAAATGGTATATGGTCAACTTGACCTGTCTAAAGTTTATGCCAATTACTCTCCCATCAGCGGTGTCCCACTCCCTTGTATCCTTCACATTATTTTCTTTACCAATTTGATCATTTTCCAACCTTCAGAGATGGCACACTACCATGAACCACTGGAGGTCCAACTGATAGACCTCAGGCCCACCTCGTAAGCTGACACAAACACTGAAAAGCCTTCAGGAGAGACAAAGAGAGCTGAGTCCTGGGAGCATTTGAAATAGGAAAGGGCCAGGGACTTTAACATGGGAGAAATGGGTTGGGGGAGGGAGGCCTTTCTAGCAGTGTCCTTCCCCACATATACAGACCACTCAAGAAATCTACTGCCTGACCTTTGGGCCTTAGGGGTGATGGCATTACCAGAGCAAGGGTTGCATGAGGAATAAAGGGTGGCTCCAGAGCCCTCCTTCCTTTCACCCATCAGCTCCTTGGGCTTGGCAATGACAAGGCAGGATGTTGTTCCTATATAAAGGAAGACTGGTACTAGGGCGTTCCCTGGGAGGCAGAGGAAGATGGGAGAAGCGAAAGGGAAAAGCTGAATCCTGCAGCTAGAACCCCACCCCTTAAATTCATTTAGAGGGGAGAAAACCAGAGCTTAGGCCTACATACTCCCCTCAGTTACATATTACTTGCCAAAGCAGCTCAGAGTCCCAAGGGAATAAAAGATGACTGCACAGAAAAAACTAACCAGACATAGGAGGAAAACAGCACCATGAAAGACAATTAACAGAACAAGCTATATCAGAATGGTAATTGGACAGAAGAATTTAAATAGAACATAGTATGTCTACTCAGAAAGATGATGATGATACTAGAAAGTTGTTCTGAAGAACCAATTGAGAAAATTTGGTATGAATAATGTAATTGTTCAAAATAAAAACTGAATGAGTTTAATAGCAGAAACAGATACCGCTGAAGAAAAACAACTGGGTTGAAAAATCGGAATACATGAGGAAAGGACAGAGATGAAATACATAATAAAAGTTCAAAAACAAAGACGCTAGATGTGAACATTACAGGATAGTCTTACAGAAGTCCTGGGAGATCAAAGACAGAAGAAATTCTAAGTTTCCAGAAATACAAGAGGGTCACCTAGAAAGAATCAAGAATTAGACTGACATCAGATTTCTTAACAGCAACACCAGAAACACAACAACTAAGCAATAATTTCAAAATGCTGAAAGAAAATAATTTTGAACACAGAATTTCATATACAGGTAAAATGTTCATTAAACATGAAAGTAAAACAAAGATATCAGGAATAAAAAGATATTTTCAGAAACTTTTTTCTAGAAAAGCCCTCTTTGACAAAACTCTTGAAGGGTGTATTGCAGCAAGAGAGATAAATCTGGAAAAAACAATAATGAGTAGGTACAAAGGGTTAAATAATTAGTAATGTTTACTCTAATTAAGCAATGACTAAAACAAGAAATACCTATAAAAACTGAAATATCTGAATATCTGATCTAAAATTTCAAAACTAAGGACAAGGTAGGGATGGAAGTGGGGGAGAGGTGTAAACCAGAGGTGCCTAAAATGTGTTATGGTTGTTATCAGGTTTACAGGGAAAACAGATTTTGATAAGCTTTATAGGGAAAAATAGTAAGTCTTACTAAGTTAGAGGTAGCCAATAGAAAAAAAAGAACTTTCAAATCAGCAGAAAAAAAATTATCATCACGAGGTGAAGAGAGAAAAAGAAAAAGCGTATTATGATAGAAATCCTTGTCCATATTAATAGAATTTTTAGGCGGTCACATTTCCCCAGTCTTCCTGGCCATTAGATGTGCCACAAACTATTGGGGGGGGGGCGGGAGAGGGAGAGATAGTGAGATAGTGAGATAGTGAGAGAGAGAGAGAGAGAGAGAGAGAGAGAGAGAGAGAGAGAGAGAGAGAGTGCGTGTGTGTGTGTGTATGTTCTGAGGCAACTTCTAGGAAACTCCTTAAATTCATGAAAATACCATTGGCCATCCTTCCACTCCTGCTGCTGCCTGGAATCTAAA
>NW_017731457.1:1817988-1827399 GCF_001890085.2 Hipposideros armiger | reverse complement strand
ACAGTGAGTAGCCAGCAGCCGCTGTGAGCGGCTGTCCAGAAGCCAGCGACTGATCTGCCTCATCCGGGAAGACAGCAATGATGGTGCCAACTTGGACCAGTGAAGCAACGTCCTCCACAACTGGACTGAAGAACAAAAGGACAGCAACTTGTCTGTTCCCCTTCCCCCAATTCCCCAGCGCTGTTCCCATCCCCTAATTCCCCAATAAACATCTTAAAAAAAAAAAATTAAAAACTTCTGTTACTCAAGGCAGCATAAACAGAGTAAAAGTTAAGCCATGGGATGGAAGACGTATATATGGGTAGTATATAATTTAAAGCATTTGTGTCCAGAACACACAGAATTCCTACAAGTCATAAGAAAAATACTACAACCAAATAGACTTAGAGACTTCCTAAAAGAGGACACCCAAAAAGGCTAGTAAACATTGCAAAAGTGTTCAATGTCATTAATAATTACAGTCATCAAATTAAAACCACAATGAGATATCTTTACATATAAGTCTAAAATGCCAATTATTGATGAGGATTTGGAGCAGTGAGAACTCTCAGAATTCCCACTGTGGGAACATAAACAGGTACAATCACTCACATTGGGAAATGGTTTAGCATTAGCTAGTATAGGTCAAAACACACAGACCCTACTTAAGACCCAGTAATTCCACTCCCAGGAATATGTCCTAGGAAAATGCATGCACATGTTGACCCATATACTGAATTAGAATATTCACAGAGCATTGTTCCTAGTATCCCAAACTAGGAACAATCCAAACATCCATGTACAGCAGAATTGGAAAGATAAATTATGGTATAGTCCTATAATGAAATTCCATACAGCAACAAAAAGGCACAAACAGCTTCAAAGACAACATGGATGAATTTTATAAACATAACGCAGAGCAAAAAAAGCAAGGCCCACAAAAATAGACACTGCGTGATGCTGTTTATATAAAGTTTAAAATGTTTACAAATTACTAGAGCAGGGGTAAAAAAAAGCAAAAGTAGGAGCATGATTTCCTGTAGAGGAGAGGAACAAGATGCTGGGAAGAGTCACACAGAGGCATCTGGGAGAGTTGGCAATGCTCTATTTTTTGACCTGGGTTTTTACGACAAGGGAATTAGCTTTATATTTATTCACTATACTGTACATTTATGTTTTATATACTTTTCTGCATGTTTTGTATTTGAGATTTTTCAAAACAATCAGGAAAAAAAGTTGGAGACAATCTGGGTGCTTTATTACCCAGGGAATACGTAGACAAATATGGTCACTGTATATAAGAGAATACGATGCAAGAGTCGAGTTAAGTCTATTTACAATTATAGAAACATGGAAAGTTCTCAAAAACAAGGTTGAACAAGAGAAGAAACAGAGGTTTATAGCACAATGCTATATATAGATGTAAATGTTTAAATACCAGTATGAAACAATGCTTTGTATTTTTCAAGAATACACTGGTGTCCAAATAAACCCATGGAGGAATCAGAAAGGCATATATACAAATGCGTATAAAACACATAAAAATACACTACAGTGGGTAGCTAACAGGATAAGAGCAGGAGTCAGCAAACTTTGTCTTAAAGGGCCAGATAAATATTTTACACTTTGCAGGCCATTAGGTCTTATGGCAACTATTCAACTCTGCCTCTGTAACTCAAAAGCAGCCACACAATAAGGAAACCAATTGGCATAGCTGAGTTCGAATTAAGCTATACTGACAATCACAGGGCGCAAGCCTGGCCTGTAGTTCACCAAGCCCTAGAAAAGAGGAATGGGTTAAGGAAAGGAAATAAAGAGAATAAATAATAAAAAGAGGCTTTGTGTGGACCAACGACAGAGTGCCTTCAACTCAATCTGGGAAAATATATTTCTTTATAGTTAAGAGGCAATCAAAAACAGAGAAAGAAAACGGTACCTTTTTGTTGTTGGGATTTTCTTCCACACTTACCTCCTTGCTGTCTGTCACAGGAACCCACTTAAATATTCTAAGGGATGTGTCACCCACAGTCACCCACTTTTTCTCCCTAGAAAAAAAAAGACACTTCTTAGGACTGATAACAATAAAATAGATTTTCTGTTCATAACTTGTGCTTTCCTATGTCTCAGCAGATCATTCCTTTAATCTTAAATGCCTTCTAAACTTCCTCTGTCAAATTATACCTTACTGTTCAGCAAAAATTTCTCCCTTCCAGAAAAACTTCTCTGTTAAATATCTTTGGCTCTGAACTCTCTACTTGCCACCTTTCCTTACATACAGTGTACCAAAATCTTTTTCGCTCACAGACTACACCAATATCGAGTAGCAGCACATTTTCAAACTCAGGTATCTACCTGGCATCACTTATTTTCCAAAAATTAATTCAATTACATTGATACTTATAAAGCCCTACTATACAAAGCTCTGCAGGATATAAAAGATGTATAAGATATGGCCCCTACCTTGGGAACTCATAGGAATGAAAAGATAAGGAAATTATTGTAATACACGAAGGTGGCAAATTAGTAGAGAAGGTTGAAAAACAGTAAGACTATGATATCTCATAAAGGGGAGAACTCCTATGACTCCTGTGGAACTCTGGGTTGAAACACGATCCCATTTAAAAATAATCGCAGGACAGGATTCTTCAAGCTAACAGAACCAAGCCTTACACTGGCTCCTTGAAGAGGTGAAGGCTAAGCCATGGAATAACTGCTTTAAGGTTTTATTTTACGAAGGAAATAACTTTTGAGATAAGCCTTAAAAAAAAAAAAAAAAAGTAGCTTTTTTTCTCCCCCAGGCACAGGCACATACCCAGGGAAAGGCAAGTGATATTCTTTTTTTTCTTTTTTTTTTTTTTAAAGATTTTACTGGGGAATTGGGGAGGGGAACAGACAAGTTGCTGTCCTTTTGTTCCTCAGTCTAGTTGTGGAGGACATCGCTTCACTGGCCTATGTTGGTATTGTGATCATTGCACTCTTCCCGGCTGAGGCAGATCGGTTGCCGGCCATTAGATGGCCGCTCACAGTGGCTCACAGCAGCTGATGCCGGCTGCCGGCCGCTCACACTGGCTTACGACAGTCCACTGCAGCCCCACTGCAGCCTATGCCATCGTTAGCAACTCCCGGCAACCCAGCTCCAGGTTGAGCTGTTGTTCACCATCTTAGCTGTAGAGGGCGCACCGTCACTGGCCCATGTGGGATCTGAACCATGGGCCCTGCTGCTCATCGCTCTCGCTCCCAAGCCAACTCTTAACCAACACGCCACTTGGCCGGCCTGGCAAGTGATATTCTGGAATAACGCAGTAAATCATGGACAAGCAGAGGTGGGGAGCCTGAGGTATAAGTTCTGAAAGTTTCAGGTCCAAATTTGAGATTACAAAAAAAAGTAACTGTTGCTACCAATGATGCTGTTCAGCAAATAATGACATCACAGAAATGTGGAGACTGTGATGAAACAGAACAAATGAACTAAAGACAGGATATTGGAAGTTAATTCCTGAACAAGACACTCCATTTTCTCATTTATTCAACAAACATTTACTATAAAAGAGCCTGTGCTTGGCCCTGGGCACACAGGGAACAAGATGCAGTCTTTACCCTCACGGAGCCTGCATTCCAGTTGGAAACAGACATAAAATAACTCATGTCACAATCAATCACTTAACCATTAGGTTTAACCACATGAAATTGCCATTTTTGTAGGTTAAAAAGTCAAATATAGGATATGTCTTATGGTTCAACCTAACATAATTGTGGGAAGTTCTATGAAAGGGGCCTGATATAGACAGGGGAATCTTGAAATGTGTCCCTTAGGAATCAAGTTTTGAGCTGAGCTAGGAGTTAACAAGGCAAGAGGGAAGTGAGGGCAGGGGAAGGATACCAGGCAGCTGGGACGGGTAGTGTGGTTGCAACTGCTTTAAAGATGGCAGCAGGAAAGAGGGACACTGGGAAAGAGGGCAGTTTGAGCCAGGAAGGCCCAGGTTTGGCCTTAAGAGCAAGAAGAGGTCACTGGAGCATTATTTTCAAAGCAGGGGAGTGCTATGATAAGATTTGCACTTCAGAAAAATCAAATCACTCTTGAGTGCAATGCGAGGAACGGGCCAGCGAATGAGCAAGAACTGAAGGAAACAGGGAGGTCATAAGGAAGCGGATACAGAGTTCTGGGTGAGAGGATGGTCATCTGGCCTAGGATGCTGGTGGGGACACAGATCCCCAGAAGAGAAAGGTGTACCGATTCTTAGGTTTCACAAAAAAACCTAGGAAGATTAGATTTCGAGGAGGAAAAATCATGATTGTTTAACTTATGTTTATAATGGGTCCCAACTATACACGAAGCCCCTGGATATAAAGAGATAAGGAACTTGATTTTGTAGGGAAATGGACAAATAAACACGCAAATAAAGTCCAAGGTAAGAAAGCCCCTAACGGGGGTGGAGGGTGAGGGCGGGAGGGCTAGAGGAAGGCTTCTTGGATGGATAACAACCACACGGCCTTTAAAATTATTAGTAGTGATCAGCTAAAAAAAAGCACTCAATAAGTTGGCGCAAATAACTAGCTGTAAAATTGTGATAATACATCGGAGTTCCTGATACAAAATAGGCGGTCAACCGGCGCCTGCAATGAACGTGACATGAGTCATTTACAGAGATAGGTCTCGACTCCTCTAACAGCTCCCAGGGCACCAAGCGAAAATGCCTACCCAGCTCGCAGCGTGCGGGCCTGTATTAGGGGAAAGACAGGGTTCTGATTCCGACGATCACGCTTGCTTTCCGTGGCAGACAGGTATCGAGAACCTCTCACCAAACTTAACCGAGTTAATACGTACAGCGCTCATTGTGGAGGACAGGTTACACTCAGATTGTTTGCTATTATATGGGTCAGTTCACAACGCAAAAGGCTCCAGAGGCTGGAGGACAGAGAGACCAAGGCAGCGCATGCACGGATTTAAGTAGCGATACTGCGTTGACCAAGGCGACCGGAAGCCGGCAGCTCCTCCGAGACGCACCGCCCACTCGCAGGTGGGCGGAGCCACGAGTCGGTCGAGCCACTGATTGGTCGTGACCGGTGCGCCCTCTGACCTCACGCCGACGCGAGCTGCACCCTCCTCCCGCCTTCTCTAGCTCCCCCTTCCCCCCAAGCGCCCGCCAGTAGTCTCCCATCCCGCCCGGTAGTCCGGCGCTCCTCTGGGCCTGTTTCGGGAACCCCCACCAGCACCCTCGTCCCGGCCCCTCACCATTTCCGCACTTTCTCGATGGCCGCCATCACCTTCTTGATGTCATCCTTGGCCCGGCTGCGGGTTTCGGCCCTGACCGACCGGCCCGACATGGCGGCGGCGGGAACAGCGGGGGCCCGGGCACTGTCCCCAAGACGCGGGGAATCGCGCGCCTCACGCGTCGCCACCCGCCCGCCGCAGCAGCGTCACCGAGGCCGTCGCCCCCTCCGTGCGCGCGTGCGCGAGGAAGCGCGCGCACCCGCCCGCCCCTTGGGGCGCGAGGTCTCAGCGCGCCTGCGCGCCCCGCCCTGGGCGTCCCTCCCTAGGTGTCCCGGGAGCCCCTTTCGGCCCCAGGCGGACCGGGGTGGGCAGCGAGCAAGAAGTGTGTGCTGTGGGCTGGTGGAGGTGCGAGGCGCTGCCAGTGGGATACCTGGTTCTTTCCCAGGGGATTTGGAGGTCAGCACCTTAGTCCTCTCGCTAGGGTTGCTGCCATTACCTGTGTTTAATGGATTTGACCCTAATGGGACCGCGGTTGTACGCCATCCTGTCCTGCCCTTCCTGTCTGGCGCCCTAGCTCCCCAGATATACCGCTGTGCTCCAATCACAGAAAAGTTCACACCTTTCTTCAGTATGCCTTCTGACCATGCACACACCTCTTTCCCACCTGATGAACTGACCACTTACTCTTCCAGCATCCAGTTCGAACTCAAGAGAAGCCTTCCACTGATATCCTGCGGCTCCACTTTGTTCGTACTTAGCACTCTACATCACTGTCTTATTTAATTCAGCAATTGTTAGTTAAATGATGCCTGCGTTTGTCCACAGGCTAAGTGCTGTGGACAAAAGCTAGGTTTTTGCTTTCAAAGAGCTTCCAGTTTTGTAGAACATGCAGACCAGAAAACAAGCATTTTAAATGCCATTTTTATAAATGCTAGGCTAAGGGTACTGTGGTACTATGACAACCCTAATCGAATTGAGGAGTGTCCAGAGGTTTCTGGGGGGAAAGATGACCTTGAAGTTGACTTCTGAAAAAAGGGTAGATTGCAATTGCTCCAAGGCATAACTGTCCACAGATGGAAATAGATGCTCAATAAACGTTTGGGTGAGTGTTGAATCTTCAGTGCAGCTCCCACCAGACAGGGATTTATTGATACCTGCAGTATAAAGGGAGGGTCCTGTAGCAGCTGCTTCAGGAGACAAAGGAAGCAGGTAACAGTTTGCATTGGTTATAGTGGCTGCTACTCTCACCTCTAGAGAAACTTCTTCCTTTGTGCCCCACAGAAATGCCTAGCTAACTTGACATAGCCTCCGCCTATGACTGTTCAGCCTTTCATGATTGACCAACATCAAGCCTTGATAAGCATATGTGGTCTTGCTAGTGAGAGGCCCAGGAATAACGTCTGCCTGACTGAGGAGTGGAATTGCTGAACCAGCATGTGGAGGGAAGGGATGATTCTAGAAATAATGGGATCAAAGGTGGCAGGCACATCTGTTTCTCAAACCCAACTGATCCAAAATAACACAAGCACTGCCTAAACACCTGCTATATGCCCTACAGCAGTGGACACTGTGGGTGACACAAAGATGAGTAAGACACGCTTCCTGCCCTGGAGGTGAGAAGAAGGAAAAAGCAGTAAGAAAATAAAATGCAAGGTATAACATGTAAGTGTCATGAGAGAAGCCAGCTCTCTAGACCTCTCCAATTCTGTTCATAGGTCCCCCTGGTCTAGGCACACAGCCCAACACCTAGCACTTATGTCTAAGTTCTCTCTCATCCTTTCTCATGTCCTGGCCAGCTTACCAGCTGAAGTTTCCTGTCTATCTTCTCTCTACTTACTACACAGCCTCTGCTCCTCCTGGCTGCATTAGCCTCCTGCACCCATCTCTCCTTCAGCCCACCTGTCAGTCAGTCACCGTCCTTAGGCCATCCCCTGCTCTGAAGACCCAGTGATCCACCTGTTTCCTGCCCAGATTTGTCCACCTGGCCCTACTTTTCCACCTCGTTCCACTAAGACAGTGATCAACGTGGGCACATACAAGCTATGCCCTACAGGCCACGCAAATGCCCTCGGTTGACATACTTTCCTTTAAAAAAAAAATTGCACCTTGACATTTTCTAAGTGAAAGCCTTGTGCTAGATGCTGGGGTAGATACAGAAATGAGCCAGGCCAGACCTCTGCCTTGGGCAACTTGCATTCAAGGTAATGGCTCCCCCTCTCAGAGTAAAAGCTACAGTGGCCTATAATGAATGTCCTATCTGTCCTCATGCTTCCTACCTTTAATTCTCTGACCTCACCTTCTACAACTCTACCCTTTGCTGTCTCTGCTCCAGCTATACTGGTCTCCTTGCTCATCTGAAAGCACCCAGTAAAACTCCCGCCTCTGGGACTTTGCACTGTAGGTCCCTCCACCTGGAACACCTATCCCGCATATGTTTGTATCTCTCATTGTCTCACCTCCTTCAGGTCTTTATTCAAATGTCTTCTCAATGTAGCCTTCCCTAGCCACCCTGTCTAAGACGGCGATATCTGTCCCACATACACTGTATCCCCTTCCCCAATTTATTTTTCTCCAGAGCATTCATCCCTATCTGAAATAATATTTTACTTTGCCCATCTTGCTTATTATCTGTCCACCTTTCAGTAGCTCCATGAAGATAGCAACATCGTCTGTTTTGTTTTGTTCACTGATTATCCCTAGCACCTAGAACAGAGCCTGGCACTCTGAAGGTGCTCATTAAGTATTTGCTGAATAAATGAATGCCCAATTTCAGTGTTTCCCTTTCCATGAAGCCTTCCTCAGACCACTCCCAGAGGGAGGACGCCTCCCTCCCCTAACCCCCACCACACACACACACACACACACACACACACACAGGACCCTGAACACAGTTTGCATTACACTTACAGGTAGGGGTGTCTAGGGCAGGCAGGAGAAGCCACCTGAAGGCCACATGACACTGGGTGGATGTCCTCACATGTTCCTGAAGATCATACGAGTGTATTTAATCACAATTTGAGATTATTTTACGTGTTCATTTGCTCTTTATCATCTGCTGTCTCCTGAAATATCAGCCCAGTGTGGACAGGGACCCTGTCATCAAGTTCACCATCACCTCCTCACCTCCCAATGCCTAGCACAGCCGTTGGCACAGAGAAGGTGCTAAATAAAGATTTATTGAATGATTGAATGAATGATCACCATTCTTCCCCACAGACTCTCTTTAGAGCCCACCATCAGCTGTTTCCTCCCTTTCTGCCCTGTCCACATTACCTGTAAATGCCACTTTGTTTGTCAGAGCGATTTAGCTCCCTTGCGGCACTCGCAGTCCTTCTCCAACCAGCACACTTGCTTGCCTGGTGCACTTTCATAATCATGCCTCCTGTAAAGACCTTCCTGTGACTCCCCACTACCAAGTTCAGACTCATACCACACATTACAGGTCACTCGGGGCCCCAAGTATGATCCCAGTCACAAGGAAAAAGATGCTCAGAGACAAACTCTGGGTCAGAACCCTAGCTCAGCCATTCACTTGTCTTGTGGCTTTGTGTAGGTCACCTCAACATTCTGAATCCCAGCTCTGTTTTTGTTCTTTTTTTTTTTGCCCCTGTGTAATGAGTTCAATAACGATGGCTCTGCACTTCCTAGGGTTGTATTGAAGATCTGGGGAGGTAGGCAATGAAGGAACTTTGTAAACTACAAAGTGCCTCGGAGACAAAAACAGTCTTTTTGGCTTCCAGTGCCACTGCTCCTGCCTGTACTCCTAGCAACAACTGAACAAGACCTGTTTCTTGTTCCCTGAACAGATTTTCCACATTTCCACCTCTGTGATTACTCACAAAACTTCTCCTCTGAGGAATGCCTCTTCCTCTCCTAACCCACTCCTTTTGAAATCCCCATCTCTCAAGACAATCTCCTCCACAATTGTTCAAAAGCTTGTAATCCCACGTGCTTACTGAGGCCTCCACAGTATTGAGTTCACCTCTCTCAACGTTTTTCTTTTATTCAACTTCCCAGAAAGCTAAGACCTTCAACTGGACTGCTTCAGTAGAGGACAGAGCAGGCGGAACCTGGTAATGCCTGTGGTTCTAGCCTAGAACCCTGTATGTTCGTCTCCCACACTGGTATTGAAACAGGGCCCGGTTGGGACCCCCACAAAAGAGGCCTTGCAATGTCCCTGGCCTCGCCTCTCCCTGCCCTAGAGCTTATCAAGTGATCAA